>NC_028643.1:76842079-76877412 GCF_001406875.1 Solanum pennellii | reverse complement strand
CCCCCCCCCCTCCCTCCTCTCTCTCTCTCTCTCCCTCCTCATTCTTCTCTAGAGGTAAAACAAGCACTCAGCATGCTGATATTTTGTACCTCTCTATTTCAGACAATAAATTGCAGCATAAAGCTCAACTCAATCTTCAGAATAAGAAGAAGAAGGCTCATCAGAAGAAAATTACTGGTTTCCAGGTAATTCTTAATTGATTGCTGACCTGTTAGATGCATTTGTTTTTGCCTCAGTTGATCTTAGTCCCTCTTTTTTCTTCAAGTATAGCTGTTCAAAAACTTAAAAGTACTTTCCCCTTCCCTAGTTAACCGGAGGTTTGGGGCATAATGTGTGTATTTACGCATATCTTTCAAATAACCTTAATCTACAACAAATGGAATAATAGTTGTTGTCTGGATAAATTTACCTTGCAACCTTCATGAATTCCTTTGTTGCTGATAAATTGAAATGTACAGTTTGTGCCAGGGAGTACATCAGAAGTGCTTATAACGTCTGCAGATTCGAGAATTCGGGTGGTTGATGGTGTTGATCTTGTCCACAAGTTCAAAGGTACATTGGAACTGCTAATTATCTTATAAAGCTGGTCAGTTACTGAATGAAGTTTATAGTTAGTTCCACTTGACCTTTTGAGATGTTCGTCTTCCTGTAGAATTCTCAGCTTTAATTTTTTTTCCTGCTATATCCTAGTATTGAGTAAGCACCAACTATGACAGGTTTTCGCAATACAAACAGCCAAATCTCAGCCTCTGTGACTGCTGATGGTAGATATGTGGTCTGTGCCAGTGAGGACTCACATGTCTATATCTGGAAACATGAAGGTGATTCTCGGCCAAGCAGGAATAGAGGCGTTACCATTACACAGTCGTATGAGCATTTCCATTGTCAAGATGTTTCAGTTGCCATACCTTGGCCTGGCTTATCTGATAATCTGAAACTTCCCGATTCCTCGTTAGGGGAGCAAAATGGGCATGCTGATCATCTCGATGAGGTTTCCACTGCCAACCATCCTCCTACACCCATTGAAGAGAATGGCACCGAGTGCTCACCTCTGGTATCTGGCTGCAGTAACAGTCCTCTTCATGGGACTTTAAGTGGTGCCATGAACAGCTACTTCTTTGATAAATTCTCAGCAACATGGCCCGAGGAAAAACTCCTTTTAGCTACTAAAAATCGTAGCCCTCGTGTCAGTGTAGATACTAGTGTCGACTTCTCCAATGGTTTAAACCAATCCAAGTCTGCTTGGGGTTTTGTCATTGTAACTGCAGGCCGAAGAGGGGAAATCAGGACTTTCCAAAATTTTGGACTACCAATCCGGATATAGAGGAGGATCAAACAGTGGTAGTCCATTTGGTCGCATTTCCACGTTACACACTACTACAGCCAGGTTTTCGAATTTTGTACAGATATTGGTGAGATTTGTAATATTAGTGATTTTTCTTTGTTCTTGTGGTTAGTACCAGTGGATCTGGGACTAAAATAGGAATCTTGCCTGATTTAGGCATTGTGAAGAGGGACAAAAGTGGGGGTTGAAAATTATAGTAGATTTTATCAGGATATGGTGATAATATAGAAGCCCAAAAAAAAGAAAAAAAAAAAAGGGTTTACACCTTTGGTTAGAAACCGATGGTTTTTCTGTAATCGGAAATTGTAGAGTTGAGAATTGTGAAAGTGTTTATTGGAAAAATGAAATGAAATGAAATTCTTTAAGATTCATTCAACTTCAAAGTGTCTCTTTATACAAAATTGTCAGTGTTTCAGAGAAATGCATGTTGTTTTTTCTTTCTTTATTTTTCACCAGATATTCGATATTTATTTTGAATATGTGTTCTCCCTTTCTTTCTATGTTAACTTTAAAGTCTAGGTAAGTATCGTAAGTTTAGCATTATAATACCAGTCATTAGTTCTTGCTATAAACTAACAAAACATTTTGATAAGAAAACGTGTGCAAGTCGGCATTCATTAAGAAGATGCCCCTTCTAAGTAAGAAAAAGAATGAAATTTGATTAAGATATTTTGATAAGAAAGTCAACAATTACATAAGCCGACATTCATTTAGAAGATTCCTTTCCTGTTTAGGGTAGAGAATGAAAATGAACCTCTCTTTGATCCCCCTTTCCGAGTAGGAAAGAGAATGAAAACTCAGTTGACACATTTTGATAAGAAAGCCAACCACTACATAAGTCGGCATTCATTTAGAAGATTCCCTTCCTGAGTAGGGAAGAGAGTGGAAACAAATCTATCTTTAATCCCCCTTTTCGAATAGGAAAGAAAATGAAAATTTGGTTAAGACATTTTGATAAGAAATCCAACCACTACATAAGTTGGTATTCATTTAGAAGATTTCCTTCCTGAGTAGGGAAGAGAGCGAAAATAAACCTATCTTTAATCCCCCTTTTCGAGTAGGAAAGAGAATGAAAATTTGGTTAAGACATTTTGATAAGAAATCCAACCACTACATAAGTCGACATTCATTTAGAAGATTCCCTTCCTGAGTAAGGAAGAGAGCGAAAATAAACCTATCTTTAATCCCCCTTTTCGAGTAGAAAAGAAAATGAAAATTCGGTTAAGACATTTTGATAAGAAATCCAACCACTACATAAGTCGGTTTTCATTTAGAAGATTCCCTTCCTAATTAGGGAAGAGAAAAGAAAATGAACCTCTCTTTGATCCCCTTTCCGAATAGGAAAGAGAATGAAAATTTAGTAAGTTTCGATTTAAGGATCTTACACGATATTATCTATTTTGAAATCCCAACGAATCTAAATTTGTGTTTCTATAAAGTGATAAACTCTCTATTAAATTTTTTTTCTTTTTCAAGACTCAAACTCAAAAACTTTGACTAATTCAAAACGAAAGGACCTATCGATCACACTATAATACCTCTCAACCTGTCCTTTTTCTCTATTTATGTAGTATTTGATAAGACAATCTTTATTTGATTAAAGTTATATGAACTATGATGAGAAAAAAAGACTTTAGTTGATTAAGATGAGACCCCAAAGATAAAGAAAATCTCTTAGCAAAGTACAACCATAATACAAAAAAACAGAAGAAATCACTGATCTTGTTAACACAAACCAAGACAATATCTTTATCTAAACACTCACAATATCATCACTAGCACAACCACACACCAAAAAAAACACCACACACATACTTAGCTACATAAATATCTTACATTATTTCTTGTTTGTTTTCACAAAAAGTTGAAAACCTAATCCTAGACTTCATAGGCAGGGAACCTAGACTCAAATGGCTCAACAAGATCCAAAAACAAACAAGCCATTCCTCCAATTCCTTCAAACAAAGAAAATGGATGATCACCTTTATGCATAACACCTTCACATATCAAAGTATGAGCTCTATCATGTAGAAAACAAGCAAATGCTTTTGCTTTGTATAAATACTCCTCTTTCCTTGTTAGTTTGTATAGTGATAGAAAAACATAAGCATTCCCACTTATTCCATGACAAATCCCGACTCGTTTGAGTAAACCTCGTCTCCATACTACCTCCCCTGCTTCTCTAGCTGCTTCGAGAAACTCATCATCTCCAAAAACCTAAGCAAAACATCAATCGAGGTTTCAAGAGTGGTACCGCTATAATAGTATTAATCTTTGTCATATAACAAAACTCGTACCTTAGCTGCTTTTGCAAAGGTAAGTGCAACACCAGGAGCACCATGACACCAATGGACGCGAACATCTGATTCATCTCCTTCACTAGTACGATAATTTCCACTCGAAAATCGATTCTTGATCATGTACCTCAATGCTCCTTTAACATCTTCAATTTCATCTTGTTTCAGTTCCATGTCTAGTAAAACATTCATAACACCAGCTAATCCATGGGCAGCTCCCCAGTACTTTTTCCCCCTCGATTCGTACATTAAAGGAGACTTAAAATTCTCTAATTTCGACAACTTTCTACCCGACTTGACGAGTTCATTCACAACTTCTCTCTGTATAACAAAATTCGAATACCAAGTTATAGTAACAACATGAAAATTTCATAGTCCCGCGTATTCAAGAGTAAGTTAAAAGTAGTCCCTCGGATACACTCCTGAACAATTTCAATCCATTTTAACTCCGTCAGAATACATACAATGTCAATATCTGTTATATATACGGGGACTACTTCGAAACTACCTCGAACATAAAGGATCATTTTCGTCATTTTCTCGTAATTAAGCTATATAATTGAGTAATTAAACTTGCTAATTACCATTTGAGAGATGGATATTGTGCCTTTGCCAAGATGTTTATTTAAGAAAGAACATGCCCATAAGTACCCTGCTCTACCATAAAACAAGTCATCTCCAAGATCTATTGGAAGTTTAATCTGAAAAAAAAAAAATCAATCAAATCGAAAAATTAATCACGTGGAACATAAATATACGAGTATATAATATGTGTGGGGAAGGAATTTATGTTATATACATCTTCAGTGTAAGGCAATTCGTATCACCATTAGGTCACATTTTGTTAAAGAATGACAAAAGTTCCACATCGATGGTTAATGAAATGGGTGGACTCCTTATAAGGCTCGGGCAATCCTCATCCCTTTGAGCTAGCTTTTGGGATGTGAGTTAGTCTTAAAGACCTATTTCACATGGTATCAGAGCATGGCCCATCTCACTCGATATTGGGACCCCGAAATCAAAATAATCCACGCACCTGATGCTAAGCACCGGACTTGAGGAGCTAGCTTTTGGAATGTGAGTTAGGACTAAGACCTATTTCATACATTTACCTTGTTATAGCATATAATCAAAATTACAAATCTTCACATTTTAGTCTAACTAGAAAAATAATCGAATCACATTATTATACGAAAAAATTTGAATACCTCCTTGAATTTAGTCAAAAAAATTTGACATAACTGATCATCACCATTATTCTTCGCAGCAACAGCACCAAGAGCGTAAATACCTGCGTGGCCGCCTATAAATGTAGGTGGTCTGCATATACTTAACCAAATCTACGTTCAAACGCCTACTAAATTCAGAATTTAAATATCGAAAATTTACCTTCCGGTACATATTCTCTAATAGTACCATGACAAATCATGATGTAAGCTTAAAATGTTGAAAATACAATACTTTTATTTACTTGATTATGTCTTTAGACGTACCCAGAACCATTGCAAGCGGTGTCACATGCCTGAATAATATCGGAGCAAAGTGCGATATCATCGATGTTTCGAGTAATTTGATATGATTTGAATAGTAAATAAGCAGTCCCTAAAGTACCAGTGTAGAGTCTGTAGTCTTTTACATGTCTTCCTTTAGCTGACCATGTCTCCCTCACAACCTTATAATTTAGGGAACACAAAATTAGTAACACACAAAAATTAATGAATTCAATTATTCAAAATGTAGACAAACTCATAAAATTAAGTATGAAAATTGCAAAACATAAATAAATACTCCACTCTTTCAGTTTATACTACACACATTTTTTTTAATCAATCTAAAAAGGAAAAATCTTTTTTGGTGACCAGAATGCAATTTTTTTAATATAGTTTTACTTTTTGAAAATATTTTTATCCTTTTAGCATTAATATCTTCTACCGGAAAATAGAAAAAAGATCAATTTATTTTAAAATAAAAACAATATTATAATTTTTCAAATTTTCTGACCAAATTCTGATCAAATTTTCTAACCATTTAACACTTTTTCATCTAGAAAATTATAATACATTCTTTTAAGTTCAAGGGAGGAAGTAGTAGCATAGTGTATTTCTATCAATAAATTCATTAGATATATAAATATTAGTAGCAGCATAGTGTATTTCTATCAATAATAAATTAATTTAAAACCCAATAATTATACCACCTGTCAGATAAAATTCAGAACAAGTTAAATTAAAATCCTAATTTCACCCATAGCTAAATCTAACTTGTTTAGCAAAAAGTCCATCAAAGTATACTCCATCTTTTTTTTTTAAGGATAATTTTATAACATGATAAAATCTCTCTACATTGCTTAAACTTCATATACGGTGATATCACATAAATTAAAACAAAATGAAAAAAATAATGAATTTTTCATCTATTAGAGACGAGTGAGTGTTCGTTTTATAACACATGTTATGAATTTAAGTGAACCTAATAAATATGTAAACATATAAATTAAGTTCAATAGTGATCTCAAATCGATAAACTTTAAATTTTGAATCCAGAAAGAAGTTAAAGAGGAAAGAATACTTCATCTTTGAGGTTTATAGCATCTAGCTTGAGTCTTTGAGTAATAGTATCATAAGGAAGTGAAAGAAGTTTGGATAAAGAGTCTTTTGTATTTTCAGGTCCCAATTCTTCAATTGAAAGCTCATCCATTTCATTAGGATAGTAACGTTCTGTCATCTTTGAGATTTTTTTATTTCTTTTTTGTGTCTAAACTCAAAATAGTATTTTGTTTGTGTAGAAAGATGGAATCAACTGAACATATATATATATATATATTAAGATGTATCTTTTTTTTTCTTTGGATACTTGTAGAAGCTAGTGAGATAAGTATCTACAAGAAGAAACAAGAATACACCGCTTACATTGTTTATATGAAATTATTTGATTAAATAAGTTTTTTAAAAAAAGAAAATTATGATCTAAAAAGAGTCATAAATATTTGTAATTATAAATCATCTTTAAGGTGGAAGGAGATTATAAAATTAAGTTATTGCTAGATATAGAGAAATATATATATATTTTTAGAATAAATTAAAAAAATGTTACATAAATTGAAATAGATAATTCTAGGTCAAAGGTATAATTTAAATCCCATAGGCCATATTAGTCTACCTTACAAATTTAGTACTTATCCATCTTAATAACTAAGTTTTTGAGGTGTAATTTTTGTAATTTACTTTTCTATACTAACTTATTAGAGTCTGATAAGATAGAACATACGCAGAACGTACGCAGAGTTTCACATTACCTTTAACAATACATCAATATGATAATACATCTACCTTACATAAAAAAGATTAACATAGCTAATTCTACAACCCACAACATGTTCATTCTGTATGTACAAAACTAGAGTGATTGTGTTCATTCTGTATGTACAAAACTAGTGTGATTGTGTTCATTCTGTATGTACAAAACTAGAGTTCATAAGCAGGGAACCTTGTTTCTATTGGATCTATCATGTCGAAAAAGAGATAAGCCATTCCTTCGATTCCTTCAAACAACGAGTATGGACGATCACCTCCATGCATAACTCCCTCTGATATGAGTGTTTGAGCTCTAGTGTGCAGAAAGCACGCGAAGGCCTTTGCCTTGTACAAGTACTCAACTTTACCTGTCAAACGATACAGTGAAAGAAAGACATAGGAATTTCCACTAACACCGTGACATATTCCAACTCGTTTGAGTAAGCCTCGATTCCAAATCACCTCAGCTGCTTCTATAGCTGCCTGTAGAAACTCGTCGTTGCTGAAAACCTGAAAAGTTATGATAATGATGAGCAGAAAGCCCTTCCAGGATCACACATTTCATCTCATGTCTACGAGGATTGAGGAGTTTGCTATAGTAACTATTAGGAACTAACATCAAGATTACTGTGTCTGTGCAAGGTATTACTCCATACCTTAGCTGCTTTGATTAGAGTAAGGGCAACACCTGGAGCACCATGACACCAATGCACAAGTCGGTCAGATTCACTTCCTTCACTTGAGGGGTAATTTCCACTAGGAAAACGATTTCGGATCATGTAATGCAGTGTAGCCTTCACATCCTCGACCTCATCTGCTTTCAGTTCCATGTCCATAAGTACATGCATTATCCCAGCTAGTCCATGAGCAGCACCCCAGTATCTTTTTCCATGCCATTCATACATCAGTGGACATTTTCCTTTCCCCATTTTTCGTCCGGACTTTATAACCTCAGCAACAACTGCACGCTGCATAAGAGAATTCCGAAGAAATAAAGAGCCATTCATAATGAGGAAGCATAGGTGATTGAAATTTGTGAAGTTTCTTACAATTTGGGTCGGAGATATTGTTTCTCTACCAATATTTTTGTTTAAGAATGAACAAGCCCACAAGAAGCCAGCCCTCCCATACAACAACTCATTTGGAAGATCTTTAGGACGCTCAATCTGCATTTGTAGATAGATAATGAGAAGAATATTGACATCAACAGAAAAAGCTCGAAACAATGAAAAAAAACCTCTTTGAATTTCTTCAGATAGTGATCACACAATTGTTCATCCCCGCTCTGTTTGGCCACAACAGCACCAAGAGAATAAACACCAGCTTGTCCACATATGAAAGTCACACGCCTGCAGTTTCACAAATTAGAGTTCAACTTCTCGTTATGTATTTTGCCTAAAACATGTTTCTATGTGGGAGATCATGAAACAGAAACTTCGATTGGATTGTCTGGTCGGATCATTTGACCAACTTTTACTGATCACCCCATCATTTGACCACCGCCACCGCATCACTCAATCTACAAGGGATCCAACCAACTTTTACAGGTCTACTCCCATCTGATCGGAAACTAGTTTACTTCATGGTCTTCCCTATCCGATTTATATTAACAGATTACTTGATTATTGAGTGAACGGTTTAGTAAAACTCACAAAAAATATAGAACATTTAACTTGAAACTAGAACTAAGGTTACATAAAAACAGACTATGGCTTTCCCTAATACTCAACCCATGTAAAAGGACAGAACCTTCTAAACGTATCAATTTCCTCTTCATCTCTTCAACTTTTTACCTTCTATTTCCTTATTCATAGGGTCTTTTTTATCCGGTCATCTTCACAGACATGTCTAATTCACCGAGCAACTCACCAATACAATGACCAGTTCGTTGCACCTTTCATGAGGATCAAACTTACACTTAGCAGCGCTATAGTTTTTGGTCGCCATTGTTTATCATGAAGATTAAGATGACTTCTCATGCAGGATAATTAAAACCACAAGATATGTTCATACACCATAAAAGTTATCATCTTTCTTCAGACAACACAAATCAAATTTTAGCTCAAATCATAGGAAAAAGGGGGGAATTTTGCAAAGAGAGTGTACCCAGAACCGCGGGAAGCAGAGTCACAAGCCTTGATAATATCAGAACAGAGAGCAAGATCATTCTTGTCAAGAGTAACTTGGTAAGCTTTAAATAACAAAAGAGCAGTTCCTAAAGCTCCAGTGTAAATTGTATAGTCACTCACTCTTCCCCTTTTACAAACCCATGTCTCCTTCACAATCTAAAACATAACAAAATCAAAATTAGAAAGACAAAAAAGAAACAGGGAATTTACACAAACACCTGGCAGGCACTCTATACTCAAGAGAAGTGATTACCGTTTGTTTGAGATCAAAAGCAACCCTTTTGAGCTTGTCGCAAACAGTACCATAAGGCAAATACAGAAGCTCTAACAATGGATCTTTTGCTCCTTCAAGAAATGATTCTTTAACTGTAGTTTCATCAACGAAACTAGGCATGGTATTTGGAAAGAAACGATCTGCCATCTCTTTAATTCCGGTTCTGTTGAATCCTCCGCCGGAACAAATTTATGGAAAGAACAGAGCTCCGGTGGTTCTCAGAAGACTGAACAGAGCAAGTCTATCCTGGGTAGTGTAAGTTTTTTTCTTTATTCATGAAAAAAATAGATGTTTACTTTACTCGTTTAGTTTAGTGTATATAAATATAGATGATTTATTCAATTTTTTTATTGATTATTAATTTTTAGATTTTAAAAGTAGACTTTTTAAAATTGTCAGGTGTGGTCAATATATTAAGATAACAAATATTTATTCGTAACTTGTTAGAAGATCATAAGAAAATTATATTATCCAAGTTAATGCAAAATGCATTATTACATAATTTAATGAAGTAAAATGAATTATCAATTTAAGAAAATAATTACACGACAAAACAAATTTATACTCTTTAATTAGTCATCATAGCTATAGTTTGTTATAATTACCACTCGAGACCAACAGTATACATTAATTACGTGAATTGACTTCAAATTTGTATAATTAGTCACATTTATATATATTTGCACACAAAAGTCTATTATAACATGAACAGAGCATGCAATCTATGATTTTATCAATTATAACAGATTACATTTGCTTAATAACAATTCTAAATAAGAGTATCAAAATTAATTAACACATGAACAAGAGTATCAAAATTGCATGTAACACTAACATATTATATTAATGCTTGTAGGTACGGATGTCTGTTGAATACAATGTGCAGGGTTATAAGTTATAACTAACAGGTTGTTAATTAGTTAGCTAATACCGTAGATTAGTGAAATTCATAGTTGGTTAGCTAATCACAATTGTATACAAATACATATGTATAATATACAATTATCAAACAGATATACCTAAACTTTTTTTTTTTTGGTTAGAAATTGTACCTATGATCTAATGTTGTTTTCTGCTCTTCTGTACCTGGAATGAGAAAGAGGCTGTAATGAACTTCAGAAGACAATAATGTATGATTTGTCTTTTTTGTATCATACAAAACAAAAAATTCTTTACAAAAGATCTAATCACAAAACATTTAAGTCATTTTTGAAATGTTATATAACGATGTACAAACAATATATGTTTGGTCAGTCAATATTTTGTACTATTGCTTGCATTATTCATGCTTTCTCCATAAACATTTCTGTAGGTTCAAGGCATCCCCTTACTGCATCATGTCCAAGTTGGGCTCTTTCGTTGTCTCCAAATCCAAAGACTCGTCCACAATTTGTAACAACTACTGTGTGGTATAAGCCAGTGCTGATTTGAGATATGTGATGGGATCTCAAGCTCTCCAGGATCCGAGGCTTCAAAACTTTATCTGATGCTCCTCTGTCAAGGAATCCGAGGCTACCAAACCCCATCCAGCCAAAGCCATAAACAGAACCATCGTCCACAAGGACAAACGTTTTCCTCTTGCTTGCACAAACCTACCAAAAATCATAAATTTTTAATAGAACTAAATGATTAAAGGACGAGGCAGGCAAAATATTGAATTACTTTGTATCATATTACTTGCGTTCTACACTAATTTGAGTTATTTCATGTTTCCAAATGTTGCATTAGTTAATACTGGTCTTGTAATATCGACTAAGAATGCCAGACCTGAACTGCTAGATGGCTCTTAAGGCTGGTCAAGTGTGACGGAGTAGTCTTATCAGTCTCATCACCATGCCCCAATGCACCGCAATAACCTTTCCCCCAAGTATATACCTGAAATCAAGAAAATCAATCATCAGTCGTGACAGCACTTTATTCTTTTCTGCAGTTATTTAAGTCAACCAACTTTTAGCATACATCTTAAACGAAATTATAATATCGTGTTATTTTAGGTACTATGACTTACATATCCAGTGGAATCCAGTGCCACAACATGCTCATCGCCAGCAGAAACACGAGCCACATTAATGCCCTTCCTCTTAAACGACTGGATTGCACGTGGCTGGAGTTCATTCTGCTGTTCTCCATGACCAAGGCAGAAATTAGTACCCGAACCAAAAGAGTATAGAGTCCCATCATCGGACACCGCAAGTGCATAACTAGGTCCAGCAGCAATCTGAACTACAGAACCAATAGATGCGAGTAGTTCTATACATGTCGGTGTTGGCCTATCCGATGTGTCACCATGACCAAGTTGACCATGTCCGTTAGTTCCGCATGTGAAAACATGACCTTTCCTAGTGAGAAACATAGTAAAACTGAGACCTGCAGCAACCTGAACCAGTTCCAACAGTAGTGAGCAGTGTATTATGACAAAACTTAACAGCTTCACGTTTTAGTACGTTTAAAAGAGAATGTCTCTTTCCTTGTTAGGCAACTCTTTATTTCCAACTTACCACATGGAATGTTTAAGACATAAGATTAAAGGACATTTTAATACATTCAATATATCCTATTCAAAAATCTTCCTTACTTTCTTAAACTCCGTGAAATATCAAAATCATACAAATAAATTGAAATGGAGAGAGTACTTTTTCAAAGATACTACAAAATTAAGCCCAATTTTAAAGATAAACGAACCCAAAACATTTACAGACAATGACAAAATGCAGAAGAGCATCACATACACATTGCTGGGAACCAATTAGATCTTCATTAGCACCGTAACACCTACAATGGTATTTCCAATTTGCAACTAGAACTAATGGACATGTCATAGGTGTTGCCTAACTCTTAAAAATACCTCTGTTTTCATTTTTAGCCTTCATTTATTCAAGAGTGGCTTGTCGATCCAATTTTATCAAAAAGCATTTCAAGAAATGACAGAAAGCTTATTGCAATTAAAAATAGGAACAAGAAGGTGTTTATGTCATTCACAGCTTGAATTATGCTATTAAAACTTAGTGTAAGAGAGACCAGAAATTCCTGGCAGACTCTAAAATCCTCCTAAGTTGCAGATATTTCAAATCATCACATCATTTTTTTCTTAACCAGTACTCCTCCAAACAAACGAATAAATTTTGATGCAGTATCAAATTATTCCCATAAATTGATCTAGCAGAACTAAAAGATCAACTTAATCGTAAACCATGTATAGAATCTCAATCTCTATTGAACTTACACTTTCCAAAAAAAATAACAACATCAAAAAAGAATCCAAATCTGTAACATGTATTCAGGTAATCCCGTCAATTAGAAGGCATGACGTGATAGAAAGAAATTTACCTGCTTGACAGGAATATTTTTCAATGCTTCAACCATTCTTGGCCTGAAGATTGGGCGTCCAGTGTCTCTATGCCCACAACAGTATGATGAGTTATCTCCACATGTGAACACCTATACCAAGAATTTTAAACCTCATGAATAATATAAAATGCAATAGTATGTATATACATTCTATGTTGTAGAAGAAGACAAAACATGGCAGTTTTTAGCATATTTACAACAGAGAAAGATTCTCTAACACACTTCGAATATTGCAACCTACTGTGGACTATCGTAAAGGGATATGTCTAAGCGGTACAAAACTTGAGAGGCTCTCTCATCGTAAGGTGCACCAATCTGCTCGGTATATAATTTTTTTTCTATCTTATTTTATTGCAGTAGCACTAGCCATTACAAATTGGCAGAATGATGACTGATTTTCCCCACAAGGGATAGGAAAAAGTGAGCGGAAGTATTTGACCAGCACTTAGATAGAAACATAGAAGTATCGACTAACGTTGTACACTAAAGCTTAAGCAAATAGGAAGAATTCACTGAGTATTTTTTGTTAATAGTCTCTAAGCTTAGCACCCATTTTATTGACCACACCTTGCTGGTAAGTTTTAGGTTCAACTCATAATAAAATAGTAAGAATTATTTTTCGCAGAGTGGCATGGTGTGGCAGTTCTTGCATTCTTCAAAGTCAATATATATTTCAACAATATTAGTATCAGTCTCCCAAAGGAACCTCTCCTAAAATAATTTCCCAAAAAACGAAAATGAGACTGGATTGCTTGTCTCCATTTTCATTCTTCCTCTTTCACTTTCTTTACTTTACTCCTCAACAGAACGAGGATTTCCACATCATGCATGCAAAAAACAAAGTGCACGTAAAAGGTAAATTACTGTAATAAAAATGAGAGTAGTTGATAATATATGCCGATTGCCAGACCTGTCCAGACCCTGTGACAAAAGCAGCATGATTATGAGAAGCTGAAACTTGCGCAACTTGTACGGGAACAGGAAAGCTAATTTGAGTAAATTCCACACACTGAGTTGTTTCAGGCCCATGACCAAGGACGCCGCATAAACTGGAACCACAAGAGTATGCTGCTGAATCATTGATTAGCAGTGTGTGATACCTGCCACTCCTTATTTGCATCTGCCAATAGCTTTTTACAGTAAGTAACAACAAAAGATGAAGTCCTAGCTGCAGACTATTCTAGTAGAGCGAGTAACTAAAATCTAGAAAAATTAAGGTAGAAATCAATCAGCAACTAAACCTCAATCACAAAATAGTTAGATCGGATATATGAATAATCATTATCCATTCCATTCTATTTGGTCCCATTTCATTGCAATACTAAATAATTCACTAAACCTTACATACAATTCCCTAACCAAACAAAAAAAGATACCCTAGTACCTACTGCTATATGTGAAGCAGAGGAACCACACGCTCCATCCAGTTGAAGAGTCCGAATTTTCACTAAGGGGTTCAAAATACGATGAGGTAAATACACGAAGAAGCCGAAAAGGGGTCGAGAAGTGTCATTTTTGGCCCTATCTGGCCTCCATCAACAAGCATATCTCATGACTAACAACAACAAAAATAGTGTCTGAAAACATTTCATCCATCTATTTGATAAGTAACATTTCGTCCATATATTATTAGTCCTAAAAATAGCAATCAACCAAACAAAGTAAACATTGATAAACGAATAACAAGTTTTCCAAAGAAATAGTACATTGCCTGCAGAAGTTTCAACCATATCAGAGGACTGTTCCACAGCCATCAAGAACCTCAAAAGACGCTTCCAATTGCCGTTACATCGCTTCAACAGCTCTTCCTGAGCATTACAATGCAAAGAAGCATAGATTGAACTCAATCCACAAAGCTGAAAAGCAGCATAATCTACCAAAGACTTGAACTTTTTAGGAAACAAACCATGTGTTTCCCTAAAAGTCCTTGAAGTTAGCTCTAAACTTATTAAATCAATAACAGCTAATCGACCCGACATCAATATTTCAAGAATCAAATGTACTGGCAAATCCTCCATTAAAGTTGACCTCAAACGATCCCCCATTTTCCCTTCACAAAAACAATCTTTTATACGAAAATGGAAACAATTAACACACTTTATCAAGAAAATATCAGATGTAAGAAAATTCGATGAAATTGAATAAGAAAATGAAGGACTTGGTGGGGAAATCTTATAATCTAAGTCGAAATAAATCATCAAGAAACAACAACCCCAAAACACAAACTTGAACACACAAAACAAAATTAAACTCTTTTTCCACCAAATTACAGAAAAAACTCCAAAACCCCACAAAGATAGGAACTTTATAAACACAAATTTGAGCAAATATCGGATCTATGAATGAAAATTGAGTTGAGGGGTCCTTGATAAACAAGAAATTAAGCTAAAAGTAGGTAAAGAAACAGTCTAATAGTGGAATTTTTTTCTTTATATAGAAGTGGCAAAAAGATGAAAGCGACTAAAAGTTAAAGCTTTAATAAACCAAAATGCTGACTGAAGAATAAAGTATTAAAGATTAACAAGCAAGGAAGAGAAAAAAAAAAGATTTACAGACAAAAATGTCCAACTAGGAAAGACACCAAATTACAGGCAAAGATTTCTCTTTTTCTTTAATCATGCTTCCTTTTCTTATTTTCGATAGGTACGATTAAATTCAAATTTATTTTAAAAATAATTATAAAATTTAACCATATTTATATATTATAATTACAATATTTTTACACGTATTTATGTATTTGTTGTAAAGTCTTCTCTTTCTAAAAAAAATGACTTTTCTTATTTTATGAGCCCTGCGAGCTCACATCGTCAGTCACTCAGAGAATTTTAACGACCAGAACACATCGACGAAGGGCTTATTCTAGCCTTCATTGCCCACACATACAAAAACAAATAATTAGTCATACATACATGTAGGCATACACGTTTAGTTATGACCAGATAATAAATCCGTCCAATTTGTTAGGATGAAATATTTTATGCCATAAATCATGTATTTTGCTGCACTTTGAAATCAAAGCATTGTTATGTTATGAAAATACTCCTTGTCTTTAAATTTATTTGTCTGTTTTTTATTTGGCACATAACTTTACAAATAAAGAAGACTCTTGAACCTTTTGTTTTTAATCTATAGATATGTAAAATATATTGAAATATTGTATTTTTCTATATATAACGTGAAAAATTTAAATTAATGAGTTTATCTCGCTAAATTTATATTAATGAGTTTGTCTCGCTATTAATTTTGGAAAAATTAATAAATTCATACATTTTAAAAAATAATTACTGATTTTAGCGATACTTTTTGTTTATTACCATTTGTAGCAATGCTATTTAAATCTGTAATATGTATTAAAAGTGAATTATGTATGCAATATATATGAATTATAATTGTTTTTTGAAATATATCATGTTTGTTTGGTAAAAAATTTTCACATTATATTATAACTGTATTATAATTTGTGATAGATGTATTATTCATTATCAAAATTTGTATTATATGTGAATTATAAGTTGTTCTTTGTAATATGTATTAAACTTATATTATAAATAAATTAAAAATAATAAACGTAAATATTTTTTTTATTATAATATATTTATGTAAGTTTCCCATTAATTTTTATGTTTTTTCAAAAACTTTATTTGAGCCCAATGCAATACCCATAAGCCCAAGCCCAAATTCTTAGCCCTTACCCGTTTGCCACTTACCACCCGGTTTCTCTATCTCTGTCTCTCTCGATTCCGGCGAAATCCGAGCGTAGAATATCCGGCGGCAGGCGGCAGGCGGTAGCTTATTTCAACTGGTAATTCTCAGTTCTTTCTTCTCCTGTTACTTTTCTTATCAAGAATGTCGCATAAACTAAAAAATATGCATTAACTTATCAAATTTTTCTGAAGTATAATAGCTTATTTCTGATTTTTGGTACTAGTTCCTACTGTAATACAGCACCGCACCTCCGTATTGCTTCCATGAAAAATTATCTTATCTATTAAAATTATTGTTGTATTTTCATCTTAGAATGAAATAGATGAAGTGCTCACTGTATTCCTAAATCCTAATGTTTGAAAAGTGTAAGTATTGGCATGAAAAAATAGAGAAAAGAGAAGAGTGAGGAATAAAACAGAAATAGCTTGAGATGTTTAGCTTTTACGGTCGGAAACTATCTTTTAAATGATCATGTGGGATATCCAGATCCTACTTGCGGGATTTCACTGGGTATGTTATTGTTATGATGTTGTGAACCGAGTGATCATGCAATTGCTAGATTATTTAGTTTGATTTACTACCTAAATTCAGCAGGCAGAGTATTAGTAATGGAATTTCGTAGACGCCTTTAACTAGAACTCGAGTACCTAAATGTCAGAAGTAAGGAGATGGAAAATTGGATTCTCTAAGCCCCTTGATTTTCCAATACATATGTTTGAGCAAAGGAGAAAATCCCATAAAATTCGTCTTTGTTGTGTTGCTGTCGTAAAGTTACTTTTTTTCGTTCCGTCATTCCTATTTCCTGCCTCTTAGCTTCTCCCTCCTTTTTTTTTGGTAGTGTTATCTTTTCTTCTTGAAACTTTTTTTATGTCCTCTAGTTCTTCATATCTTATATGAAATATTATACCATTTCACCCAGCAAAGGGGAAAAAAATGAGAATCTGCTTCTTCACTTGATTAGATTTCCAATATGTTCATTTTGATTAATAGGTTTCGTACATGAAATCATTTTCAATAGTATTCACTATTTAATATCTGGTGGCATTGATTTTGCTGATCTGTTGGTCCCCTGAAGAACAATTTGACAGTGTCATTCTCTCACACATTAGTGTTTGAATTTCATTTAATTATGTTGGTTGCTCTTGTCTGTTTCTTCCTTTTTGAGCATTCTGTTCTTTTACGAAGCCATTTTCTGCGAAATAGTGTGATCATATGGTAAAATGATGATTAGTTTTTTCAGTTTGCTCTTTTACAGTAGAAAGTGAGGAAAGAAAACCAATTTAAACAGTAAGAAAATATTGAAACCATGTTATACCAGGAATTCCAAGACTTAGAAATATGAAATTGATATGTCTCGTCGTACACCAGTTACATTGAACAATATGAAAGCAATTAGAGCTGGTGAAAATTCACATTCTAATATGTGTTTTCCTTGCTAAACTGGACTTTACTGTTGTAGTTCATGGTGAGAAATTCACATTCTAATATGTGTTTTCCTTGCTAAACTGTACTTTACTGTTGTAGTTCATGGTGAGAAATTCACATTTTAATTTATTTCTCTCATAAGAGAGAACAATAATAGAATCTGAATACTGATTTTTTGTTCGTAAAATATATCCTGGTCGGACGAAGGAATGCTGACATGACTCTTGTTGTTTTGACTTTCACAATTGCTCAAATATGAGGAGATTTTAAGAAGTTCACAAAATTGATGTTCTGAAGCACAATAGTAATGCACGGGGTGATTGTAAGAAGAATGTGTCTTGTTTACTGTTTAATACGTAATACATTTGCTGCATTATGTCATTGATTGAAGTTTATGGGGCAATGTGACATCTATATATAAAGTTGTTGTACAATTAAAAAGTAAGGTATTCCTACGTCGTTGTTTTACACGTTCTTTTTTTTCTTTTTCAGCTTTTCTCCTTCACTTCTTTCCCTCCTCTGTGTATCATCCATTGCAATTCTTGGTGTTGTTACTTTCTGCTGCGCTGTATGATGGAAAACCAGTCACTTTGTGATGATAACATGGAGGAAGCAGAGTATGTATTGCTTGATCTAGATGACCTTCCTTGTGAAGTTTACATTCCCCCAAATGCACCATATGTTCTCTCGGTACGATCCCAAGTTCACCTTTCTGTTTCAATGTTCTTATAGATCCAAAACTAAGTGATAACCCTTTTGGCTTTCCTTTTATTTCTTCACTTGTTAGATACTCATTGTTTCGAGTAGTTCTGTAATTCTATACAACTGGATTGTTCTTGCAGGTTCTTGAAAACTATTGCAATTGCTTTGTTTCTTTAATTTTGTAACTTTTTTTTGCAGGGTCTTGACACGTTGAACCCCATCTTGACCATCGATGGTAAAATTAAGCTGGTGAGTTGGTGGTTTCGAGGCTGCTTCAAGTTCATTTTTGTTTTGAATTTATTAATCATGTTTACAGAATTATAATATCTCCTTAGTGATATTAGTTGTTAGTGTGGTAATATTCTTATAAAGGTATGTATCTCCTCAGTGACATTAGTCATTACATTGGTCAGTCATCTTGATCCCCGCTGACATCCTTACACCCCAAAAGGCCGCCACACTTACATCAGTGACATTACACTCACTTTATCGTCTAGCTATTTCTTACAAAATAGACAATTATGCACTTAAATAAAACTTTCTGGCTGATAGGTCTCTGTCCTCACAGTTTTGTCTTCCATTTGTGAGAGGATATAGACAGATTGTGTCCATTTCAACCCCCTTGTTATTTCTGGCGAGTCGTTAATTGAGATCTTTCTAGAACAAAAGAGTCTGTGAAGGGAAAACAAAGTAGATATAATGGAGAGTGGGTGTAACAATTGTGGTTATACAATCCAAATATGTTGTATCTTTTGATTATCCTCACATGCATATGAACCCCCATTGGGCAATTAAGCTGATTAGTTCGTATGCTATTTTCGTACCGTAGAAGTGTGTTTATCAACTGTTGTTTATTTCTGTTTTGCAGATTGGACAGTATGATGAGACTATTGGGACATGCCTTGTTTTTGATGAAAATGGTAAGCCATGTTCCTCTCCGCAACATATTATAATAGAACAAGAAAAGGAATGAGCTACTTTCCTGATTACTTTAATCTAGCTTCAACGTTGCTGGTGGTGTTCCATCTCATCCCGAAAAATATTTTTTTAAAAATAAGAGGGAGTTCTTCTTTGCCTGTTTCTACCATACAAAAATCTGCCTGGGGTCAGAACTTGGTCCTTTATAACCGACACTGGGCTGCCTCCTGGTATCCGTGAATGATAATTTGTGACAACATTAGGCACATAGTAGACTGTGAACCAGGGAACCTGTCATTTTTAGGTTCATATGAATAGAGTGGTCATTTTTAGGTTCATATGAATAGAGTACGTTTTTTCTGGAACCTGTCCTCTAACATAATGTGCATTCGACACAATGAAACATAAGTATAGGAGGGGGCCTTCAGAATTTTTTAGTCCACGACTCCTTGCCACATGTCTTTTTTCTATTTAGATTTACATTCAGTATTTCTAGTTTCATGAGTTTCGCATATTAGTTGGATAATATAAAAGAACAAAAATTCTTCAAATCTATCTGGAATTTATCACCAAGTAAACTTTCTCGCAGATACCCCTCCGGTGGTCCATGAAGAAGCGGGACCTTCTGAAGCTAACCTTTGCCCAGGAAGGCCCACGTTAGATCCTAAGCAAACCAAGTCGAAACAAGTCAAGCCTGTAACACAGCTTCAAAAGATACTTAAATTCAGGCTGTTGCAGAATAGTGAAACTGAAGATGCAAGAGAGAAGCCAAAAGAAGATTAGGTAACCGAGTGTTTTAGCAACTTAGATGCTACTACTCAGAGAATGTACAGTGGAGTCGAAACAGCGCTATTACGATGTAGCAATGGTGTAGCATGGATAATACTATCATTTTTCTTTATTAGTACTTAGTATATGTTAACGGCATAGCTGGTTCAGAACTTAGACATTGCACAATGTGCAGCAACTGAATATGGCAGGTAGAATCAGTTGGATACACAAGGCTATTACTTTATAATTTTCTCCTTTTATTATTATCCATGGAACTCTCATGCCCTTGTTTACACAATTCTTTCATTGAATGTAAATATAAGAAAATACTTTGAAATCTTAACCTGAAGTAAATGACAATTATGTTGTTTGGTTTTCAAAATATAGCTATATCTCGATGACCTTTGGCCGCGTGGTGGAGTGGTAAGTAAGCCTTCATCTTTGATCAAAGGTTTTGAGTTTGAGTTCCTTTTGAATATGAAGTCACTTTTTTGTTGGGCTTCAATGTAGGTGGGAACCCAAAAAACCCTTTTCAACGTGAATTCAAATTTAGTCGGATTTCAATATAAATATCAAATATTGCCGAAAGACTAAAAATAAAAAAAATGACATTGACGTATTATTTTTCCATTTTAATTTGTCATCAAATGCAAAATTCAAAGTAGATAACTAAAAATGAACGAGCAAGTAATTGGTAGTACATTTATTTCTTCCAAGTAAAAAAAAAAATTCAATAGCGGGAAAAGGAGTAAATATGAAAAGGTTTAGTATGAAAAAAGACAAATAAGCTAAAGTTCAGAGGATCTTACAGTAATTTTCATAACAAAATCGCAATATATATTCTGTTAACATTCTCCGTGCATGGAGTATTATTTTAAAAACCCCTATTTTTATTTTATTCACACAAAATGGCGAAGAACAAAAGCGGCAACCGTAGCTCCGCCACTACACGGCGGCTGAAGATGTATAATTGTAGGCCGAAGCGTGATCGGAAGGGCAAAATATTGAAGCACGAGTATCAATCAAAGCAGCTTCCGTCAACGAGGATACAGCCAGATCCCCGATGGTTCAGTATGTACTCTTCCCAAAAAGTTTTATCAATGCATTCGTTCGTGCTTCTATATTTTTTTCTCGATTTAGCGCGTGTGCGTTGTGGTTGCCTCGTCTTGTGATGCTTAAAAATAGTGGTCCTATGTGTATAGGTAAAGTGTTGGTTTGAAGTTACCTGTGTATCATCAAGCATTCCATCCATAATATTGGGTAACATCACTTTTGTGGCCTTTTTCATTACCTTACTTGGTGTGGGAGGTGATTTAACTGTAGCACGTAATTGAGGAAATTTTTGTGGGTTTTAAATTGGTTAGATTACATTTTAAATCGATTGGGACTGGTGATATTAAGTTTCCGCTAAGTAAATGGTGGCTAGGTTGTTCAATTGTACTTTGAACATAAGTACGGGCAGTGAGGTTAAATGAATAATGCCTAGCAAATTAGTAAATGAGGTTCCATACCAGGGCGCGAAGATCTAGTGATTATCCAATCACTATTTATTTTTATCCCTCACACCAAACGACCTTTTATAGTTTGAGACTCTCATGTCACATAAGCTAGAATAGGTTGGTCATCTCTCAACTTTTCAAGAAATAAGCCATCTTTTTCTGCAAAACCTCCCCATAGATTAACAGTTGTACGCTCCATGTGAGATTATCAATTAGACGAGTATTGTGAAAGCACTGGAGAAATAATTTGAACAAAGATTGACGATTTTATGCTTTTAAAGTAATATAGATATAGATATATAGTTTATGATAAGAAAATTGGTCGAATTGACGACTTTATTAGTGAAAACTGTTAAATAATTTGATTTGGTTCACAGGAGCAGGGTGTATTAGTGTTTAAATTTAGCTGAATATGTTTTATTTTCTTATTGTTCAATTGCTATTATGGTGGATTAACTTGCTCATAATGGATACTTAGTTTTGTTTATGTAAGAATTATATGTGAATCATCTGAAATTGATATGATTTTCGGGATTTTACAGTCAATACTCGGGTGATTAGTCAGGAGAAATTGGAATCATTTAGAGAAGAGATTCAAGGTCGGCTTTCTAGCAACTACAATATCATCATGAATGGAAGTAATTTGCCCATGTCCCTTGTGAATGAACACAAAAAGGTATGCATAGTGACTTTTCCTTTAGTCTATTTGTTTAAGAACTTGCTTTGTTTGTCAATGTCTACCTGACTCGTTGTAAACTTTTGTATTGGTCCTGGGATAATTTCTTGCCATCGGGCTTGGTGGACAGAGTTACTTGGTGCCTACTAGCCTGGACACATTACAACAGTTTTGAGTTTTTGCAAAAAAAAATAATTATTAGTGAGCTTCATATTATGTAAGCACGAGCTATATGTTTACTTAACTTGTTTAGTTGGAATAACTTGACTTCATTAAATAATGATGACGAACTTTGGTTCCGTTAGCTCCCTGATCTTAGTCTAGTTTGTTTCTGATGTAGTCGATCTAACACACTTTTTGTTTGCAATTTTGCATCATCTTGATACATTTTTAATTATGACCCTGTTATTACTTCATAGAAAAATAAGAGAACTAGCTTGGTCTTGCTACACTAGTGCTTGATTCCTCATTATGTTTTACTAATTTCGTCCTCTTTTACCTTTGTGAAGAAAGGAAAAGCTCATCAACTTGGCAGTAAGCCTTCTGCTGGAACAGAGAAAAAACACGCAAAACATTTTAAATCATTAGCCAATAAGGCCGATACGCCTTAAGGTATGAAATGGGAATGCACAAAATTAAGAGTTTATGCTTGTTGTTTCTGTGTATGCACTTCTGTTATTGACAAAGAAAATTGTTTCTAGGTATGCACTTTAGAATATTAGATGACGCTTAAAACAAATACTGTAAAATATTTGAATCGGTTGATACTTAATCATTCACTACTAAAATAATTATCTATTTGAAACACCCCCTCTATCTCAAGGTAGGTTTAAACTCGGCTTACATCCTACCCTCCCCAAACTCCATTTGTTGAATTATACTGTGTAGTTAGTCAAAATTTTCTTTTGCAGATTGCCCCTCCCACGATTCATGAAGAGACAAACCATCTAAATCCGACCTTTTCTGCAAGATGATTCAATGGAGAAGCCAAATATAAGATTGGACTACTCATATTTTAGTAAATTAGTAGATACTTCAGTTTATTCAAGAATTTTAGCGAAGTAAAAGTAGAAATATCAAGAAGACAACTATGGTACTTAGTTTTTAGGAATGTTTGTAGAACAACGATTATTGATAATTGCTGTTGATTTTGGCTTTTTTGAGGAAGAACTCCTCTATGAGTTGATTTTGTTTAACGCTCACTTTCCAGAGATGACTGAATTTAGCAAATGTACGGTTATTTTGTTGGTTGTCGAAAACTTGATCAAATGGTGTCATTCTTAGCAACAAATTATGTCTTACAATGCCAAATCCATATTGTGTACTGTAACACTTTTGAACTCGTCATACTAGACTTGTTTAGTGTTATTTATCTCTCCTATAGCTCGTCATATTAGACTTGTTTAGTGTTATTTACCTCTCCTACGTAAGTTACAGGTTATTATACTTGAGTTTACCAAATGAACAAGAAGGTCTAGAAGTATGTGACACCCATTTGCTTATATCATTAATTTATCATTAAGCTTTAAATATAAAAAATTCACTCAACAATCAAATACTTATAAAACATCTTTAACAAAAGTATTTTTGGTCGTTACATTCTCTTCGTTCATAAATATATTTTAATTCATCGCATCCGCTAAAGCTCTAACCCATCCTATTCCAAACAACATAACTCGCCCCGCTCTATTGTCATCTCAACTCGAACAAGTTCCGAATTTCTAATTATAGGAAGAAGAGCGAAATTGAAGAGAGAAAAAACTTAGTACGTAACACGTCTACCTCTATTACCGTCTCTGAAGAAAGAAAACTTAGTATACCAAAACATAAATAAGCTAAAGTTAAAGAAGCTTAGAGTAATTTTCTAAACCAACAAATTCACACATATTGAAAAAGCTAGGTTTTAGCTCTTAACGCCTCCTCTTCTTTGTGGAGTGTATACTCCAAACCGGCCTAGACGACTGAGGTATTAACGTTAATCGCCGATTCCTAAACCCTAATTTTGTTCTTCGTATATCGGAGATGGCGAAGAAGAAAGAGAGGTCGGTGAATGTATCGGGAAAGCCGAAGCATTCATTGGACTCCAATAGGGATGTCAGCGCAGCCAAAAATGGCCGTAGCGCCGCTACTGTGCGGCGGCTCAAGATGTACAATACCAGGCCGAAGCGTAATCCTCAGGGTCACATAATTAAGCACGACTTACAATCAAAGGAGCTGCCATCAACAAGGATACAACCAGATCGTCGTTGGTTCGGTATGTTCTGAAAAGTTTCACACTTTTCACTTCTATGTTCTTACTAATTACAAAATATAGTCTTTTGCCAGCAGAAATAATTTGTAGTACTCCTGTAGTTTGTGTTTCTGAAGATTAATTTGACAACCTGACTTAATTAGGTTGCTGAAATCTATTTAGAATTGGCGTTGGGTTAGTGTGGAAGTGTTAATATTGAGGTGGAGGGAGTATTAATGATTATATTGAGCTGAATTTTTTTTATTTTCATCGTTAAAAATGTCATCTTTGGTTAGTTGATGCTTCTTTTCGTGTATGACTGAATTTTTGTTGAAATAATTGAATTGGGAATTTATTTTCCAACTTCACAGGTAATACTCGGGTGGTCAACCAGAAGGAACTGGAGTTTTTTAGAGAAGAGCTCCAAACTCGGCTTTCCAGTAACTACAATGTTATATTAAAAGAAAGGAAGTTGCCCATGTCCCTTTTAAATGATCATCAGAAGGTATGGGAGGTTCTTTTCCCTTAGTTTTATCATTTAACAACTTGTTCTTATGTTCCTGCTGAGTCACCGTGAACCTCTTTACTCTGCTATTGTAATTCTAATGTGCACTCATTATTGTATGATTTGGGGGCTTCCTGTGATACACACAGGTACTATTTGTGTGTGTGTAGAATAACTTGGCAAATTGAGGCTAAATCTTGTTGCTTTATGCTTGATACTGGATTTGTTTGCTAATATTGTTCTCTTTTTCTCTTTTTGATTAAAGCAAGTAAAAGTTCATCTTCTTGACAATGAGCCATTCGCTGATGCTTTTGGACCAAAAACAAAGAGGAAACGCCCCAAACTTATGGCATTAGATTATGAAGCTTTAGTGAAGAAGGTTGATGTGTCTCATGGTATGAATTGAGAAGTATCTTCTGACTTTTAAATTCATGTAGTAGTTGATCTTTGTTTACTAAGCACTTAAGTAGCTATTTTGCTTCAACAAAGTTTTGTTTTGAATTTTTGGCAGATGATTTTGAAGACAAACATGGTGCTAGCACCTCCATGGATGAAAATGCTGATGGATTCAGAGATCTTGTTAGGCACACAATGTTTGAGAAAGGACAAAGTAAACGAATTTGGAGTGAGCTCTACAAAGTCATAGACTCTTCTGATGTCGTTATTCAGGTTTGTTTCGTGGCTTTAAACTCCTGCTATATCTAATATCTAAAATGAAGTATGTTATTTAATGTTGATGTTCTTCCAACTAAATGCTTTTCTGGTGAAAAATGCAAAAAAAATTCTGTTGTATCCAAGTGTAAAACAACCACATCTTACTTAACCAAGCATACCAGGCTCAACTTGTCTGTCCTGATTTTTTCCTTGTTGCTTATTTGGTGGACCCATGAAGTTTCAGTTAGTGTAGAAGATTGAATGTTGTGTTTACTTAGAGAACCGTGTTATGTTGTAGAGTCTATACTTCGTGGTCTGCTCCTTAATTACAGGAGAGTTCCCCATTATTAAAATTGTTTTACTTTATTAAAAAATCACCTGTCTGCTGCGTATGGACGGTGTAATGTTCTGATCTAGTTTTCTCTGTCTAAGGAGGAAAGTATAGGATATTTTAGATGAAAGGTATACTGCTGGAAGTTGTAACTTACTGTGGTTAACCTGGATTGCAGGTTCTTGATGCCAGAGACCCCTGTGGTACAAGGTGCTACCATTTGGAGAAACATTTGAAAGAAAATTGCAAGCACAAACATATGGTCCTTTTGCTTAATAAGGTTTGCTATTATTATTAACATAGTAGACAGTTTCTTTTTATTATATATATTTCTATTTCCCCCTTCAGCCTCTCTCTCTTTGAGTTGTCTTGGCTTCTTTTTTCTGGATGTCAGTTTTAACTTCAGGATTTGTTAAATTGATAATTTGTTCTGCCTATGTAGTGTGATTTGGTCCCTGCTTGGGCAACAAAGGGATGGCTTAGAGTGCTCTCTAGGGAATATCCAACTTTGGCATTTCATGCAAGTGTCACCAAGTCCTTTGGAAAGGTATTCTTGTAGTGTCTTCTGATCTTGCCCCACCTCTGAATACAGACATACACTAAGCACCATAGTGATTTGTAAGATTATGGCTAATTGTGCATCCATGTGCTTGTGACCCTGCGGGTAACTTTGTCTGTTACTTATTTTGTTTTCTTGGGCATTCAGGGTTCTCTTTTGTCAGTGCTGAGACAGTTTTCTCGACTAAAGAGCGATAAGCAAGCAATCTCTGTTGGTTTTATAGGCTATCCCAATGTTGGCAAGTCATCAGTTATTAATACATTGCGCACAAAGAATGTAAGTTTTCCCATATGTTCTCCTGCCTTTCCAGTCTGTTGTGATCTTCTTTGCTCATTTGTTTCTGTACTGAGACAGTTTGGGATTTGTCTCCTTGAGAATCGTCTTTTCCGTGATACTTCTTTGTTAGACATGATTGGTGAATTGCACAATTTGTTACTTCAATTTTTGCTCTTATCTTAATGAGGCTCTTTACCTGATACAATTCTTCCTCGTTATCGAAAAATTGTGATTGCCATTCAAGCTGTTCCCAAATTTGATTTTAGCTAATCAAGTGATGCTGCTTTAGAAAGATTAAATGCAGGATAGTGAAGAGTAAACTTGATGTTCCAGACTATATTCATGGGTATCAGATATTTATACAGCTCTAGAACTTAATTTCCTATCCTTTCACCTTCTCTGTTAATATTAAATAAAGGGAACTTGTTTTCTTTATAATAACAGTTGTTTTTCTTGTCACCTGTACTTGACGTGTAAAAAGTCAAATCTTGTGAATGTTATCTCACTTCGAGTACTATGCTCAGACAACCACATACATTTTGATATGGTCGTGGAACTAATCTTTGCCCCTTTCCTTTGGAATAGGTTTGCAAGGTGGCTCCTATCCCAGGAGAGACTAAAGTGTGGCAGTACATTACACTCACAAAGAGGATATTCTTGATTGATTGTCCTGGTGTAGTTTATCAGAATCATGATTCCGAAACAGATATAGTCTTGAAGGGCGTGGTATGTCTCTTCTACTTTGCTTTATCAGGCTTTTGCTTTTGCTTGTGACTTGTCAAAGTCAAGCTATATTTCTTGGTTTATTTTGATACCTACCGCTTTATTTAAAGGACTTTGGTATAAAAAGGACTTTTTAAGGCATAGGTGGCCTGATTTTACCTAGATAATCTTGCTTGCAAAATTTGTGGTCCTCTATAAAGAAAAATTCCAGAGATGTGTTCTTGTGGTGATTTGAGATCAAATATCCTCTTGTGTTCACTTTTTATAAGTACTTTAATTTTGTTTTCCTAGAATTTCTTATTGTTGGCATTTTTCTAAAATGAAAATTTGGTCGCCAATGTTAATTTAGGCTAGCTACTAGGACAGCGCTTCTATGACTGGCATACAAAGGATGATCTCATATAGTTATGATGTCGGAAGCATTTAGTCATGAATACATTTGGATAGGGGAAGATTGGAAACAAATCAATTGCAATGATGCTGTTGTGTGGATGCTGGTCTTCCCTACTTTGGAACTTAGATGATATTGCTCTGATTTCTGAAAGAGGTCCTACTCGAGCTATTAAGGAGGGAGAGGAGTTTTGGGTTCCTGAACTCTAGTCCAAACTCCCTAAGAGTTGTGCTATTGTCCTGTTTACTGTTGGATATGTAATACACCATGAACTGGAACGTACTAGTATCAATAAAGAAAGATTTATAATCTACATAGCCCTCGATTTATGTGTTATTTATCCATTCCTACTTTTTTTATGCCAATGTTGGTGATTGGAGATAACTCTCTTCAATTATTCCTGGGGACCTTTATAAAAAAATTGAAAGATTTATCATGTTGTATAGGATATCTTCCCTTTATTACAGATTCCTTTGCCTCGTCTCAGTTGATGAAATATCTTCTTGTCTATATCACTTTGCTGTAAGCATGAGGTTCTTTGACTGATTACCTCAAAACCTCAAAATTTGGGGTTCCATTTCCAGGTACGAGTGACAAACCTACCTGATGCTTCTGAACACATTAGCGAAGTGTTGAATCGCGTTAAGAAGGAGCATCTTAAAAGAGCTTATAAGATAGAGAATTGGTAAATTTTCTTTCATTTGATTTTTGTAGATTTCATCAAGTACTCAGCAAGACATTCTTCTACTTTGTTTAGCCTGCTTCCTCGTAGATAGAAATAGAACACATTGTAGTTGTATCTGCTTCGTCATTTGTTCTATTATATATGTACATTTGGTCAATTATCTCACCAAGTAAAATGAGAATAGTGTATTCTTTCGGCAGTTTGTGTTGACACCCCCAAAATTCCATATCTAGAATCTCTGTTCTGCTTAAATGATAATTTTGATATTCCAGGGTTGACGAGTATGACTTTCTTCAACAGCTATGCAAGTCTTCAGGCAAACTTCTGAAGGTAAATTGAAAATTTATAACTTGATGATTATATTTTGTTATACTTTTCATTAGTCTCTCGGGTATGATCTGAAGTGTTTTGTGCTGTTTGTCAGCTCATACAGGACGATTACTTAAAACGGTTCCTTTTATGTTTTTTCATTAGTTCATGTAGGACAAAGTAAAGCTCACTAGACGAACACTTGGTAGTCAAGATTAAATTTATGTAGCAGTTATTTTGTGCTATTGTTGGACAAAAATAATTGACAACTCAGTTGGCCTCTAATAGGTGTTAATTGTGAAGTAGCACTTTCAGGTTGAGAAATGATTTCCTAAATGATAGAAAAATTGTAATGTCAATTTTATATACATCTTTATTCTACAGGGATTTTCGATAAAATTTGCATATTTGGCTACAATTCTGCAATGTGCTTGACATCCTTCTACTACTTTTCTCTTAGTGCTTATGGCTGTCCAGAGAGTAGTGATTGAATATAGTTGGTATAATCTTAATTTGTGCTATTCAGGGAGGCGAACCTGACTACAATACTGCTGCCAAGATGGTTCTCCATGATTGGCAAAGAGGCAATATTCCTTTCTTTGTTCCACCTCCAAAGCTGGATGATGAGCCAAATGAACTCGTCGCTGAGGCAGACACAGCCGTTGATAACGATCAGGCCACCGCTGCTCTCAGAGCTATTGCTGACGTCGTTTCATCACAACAACTGAAGGAAGTTCCTGTTCAGGAGGAACTATTTAGTAAGGCTGAGCTGTTGGGTGAAAATTAATATGGACGGATTATCCTTTAGACTTGCAACATCCACTGTTCTGGAATCGAGTTTTCGTATATCGTTTTTTACAATCTTTAAGTTGAATACATTGCATTCCCAGAGTTTTCTAGTCCCAGTAGAGATTGATATGCTGGTCGAAAATATAGATACCTCGTATTTTATTTTAACGTTTATTTCGAATTGAGCGTTAATGGAAATGATTAATATCATCTATCTCAACTTGTTTCTATTTTATACGAGCTACATGAGATTTTGCCAATTTCACTTTTTTTTTCTCTATTGTTATTTGGTAAGCATTCGATAGTGAATCGAGTAATACTTTTTATAAAATAGCATTTGAAGTTGAAGAAAAAGATAGATCGAAGTTGAATATGTGTTTGGACATATAATGAATTTTACTTAAAAATTTAATTGAATCTCAACACAAACACGGGATACCAAATGGAATGGAAACTACCTAAAAATGTTTTAGATAAATTTCATATGACGAACTCGATCGAGTTAGAAAATCAAGCCTAAAACATCCCATTTGGGAGATTCAATATTTCCTACCTTTATAAATGAGATGTGCATGTGCATCTAATAAATGTCAAGTATACAAGTCAACTAAACCCTAACCACCACAAAGGTTACTTCAAAATAATCATGTTTGTGCTGCAACCTGCAGTGAATTGAATTGGCTACATAAAATTTCGACTTAGAGTTTAATAAAATGGAGAGAGATTTTTTTGATAACAGTCTAATCGAGAAGATAGATCATCCTAAGATCGATTTGATAAAAACATAGAGTTTATCACCAACAATTTATTCAGGATTCCAAACTCAACAAAAGCAACTAAACACGAAGGAACTTAACTCAATATCTTATGACACGAGCTGACGACTCGATACTAGTTTAACTCAGTCAATTATAAATTACTAAATTTATAATCATATTAATTACTTTTTTTTTAATTTCTAAAAAGGATTAAAAAAACTAGAAATTAAATCTATCTCAATTTGAAACTCCCTTAATTTAATTGAATTGGCACGTAGGGAGTAGAGACTTAATTATTATTTAATATATTTAATTGTGCCTAACATGCAGATGTCCCTACGATTTATTATATGTAACATCCTCAATAAGTTGAATAGTTTGTTTGCTTAATTATTTTGTGAATTTTGTTAGCAAATAGTGACACCCATTATCCTCATGTGCCATGTTCTAGACATTGATATTTGCCTCCAATCATTTAAAAATTATAATCATCTGCCGACTCATGACGACGTAATTGTTTTTTACTTAGTTATAATAATATATTCATTATAATTTTATAAATGAAGTTTGAAAAGATACATTATATACAGAACTTATCTCTATCTTGAAAGGTTTAGAAATAATTTTCAATAGACCTTTAACTAAAAAATAAACATCTTTTAATTAGTTAAACGCCTTTATTTTTCCCGACTTACTTATTTCATTTCTTACTTAATTAAAGAGTTTTGATCCTTTATTCAAGACTAATTTTTTTTAAAAAAAAAAAAACACCTTATCCTCCCTTGTAAGTACTTCTATAATTTCATTTTACTTATTCATTTTAACAAATTAAGAAGATTTTATTGAATTTCTTTTCTATACTGTCTTTTAGTATTGAATAACTACGTAAAATAATGTTTGATCAAATTTAGAGTTCAAAGCATTAATTTTATAAAATATATTTTTTTATTAAAGCCTTGATAAAAATTTATTAGATTAACATGTGTCACAAGTAATATAGGATCGAGAAAATATTTACTGATTTTTTCTTGTCCCTACTATTTTTGAATTATTGAGTTATTAGAGGCTTTATGCATCAAAAGAAGCACTTGACTTTGTTTTTCATAAAAAGAGGTTTGAGTCTGTCATGCAATGGATTCCTTGTCATTTGTGTCTTTTTATCTTATTTATACTTTATGGATGTTACACACAATTAAAATGGAAAAATATAGTTTGAACTATCGTAAATGATATATAGATACTTTTTATTATATTTTTGAGATAGCTATTATGTCATTTAAAAATTAGAGCATATATACCCTTTAAAAGTAAGGAAAATGGACAAATATAGCTCAAACTATCGTAAATGATATACAAATACCTTCCATCATATTTTTTGAGACATAGCTATCATTGTCATTCAAAAACTAGAGCATATATACTCTTTATACTAATAGACATACGTGTGTCATAATCTTATTCACCGATCCGACATCGGATCAATGGATAAGATTGCACCACGTGTCCCTGTTTAATCTTCCGTTAGAGTAAAGGGCATATACGCTCTAGTTTTTAGATGATAAGGGCATCAATGTTTCGAAAATATGACGAAGGATATCTATATATCATTTACGATAGTTCGAGGATATATATAACTTTTTTTTTCTTGAAAGTAACTGTGTTTTCACGCACAAAATAATAACATGATATGATATTTACAAATTCAGAATTTAAAATGTATAAATTATAATAATAATTATGTTTATGTAAATATTTTATTGTTCTTTAGCTTATGTCTTATGCAATTTGTTGTCATAGAAGCTTTGACAGTGAGTAGTACTTACTCCATCCACCTATTTTTACATATTCGATATATTAAAGGGAAACTTACATAAATATATTATAATAAAAAAATATTTACCATTTATAGCAATAATATTTTTACCTCACTTGATCACTTTTAATTCATTTATAATACAAGTTTAATACATATTACAAATTTAACAAAGCATTGCTATAAATGGTAATAAACAAAAAGTATCGCTAAAATCAGTAATTATTTTTTAAAATATATTAATTTATGTAATTTTTCCAACATTATTATTAAAACTAGTCAATTAATTTTACTTTTTTATTAAAAAAATTAAAAGATAAATTTATTATTTTGCGTTTATATCATCTTGCTATTAAATATTATAGGAACTCATTTTCCAATAATTAGATAACTTATAATTAATATGGATAACATAATTTAAAAAATGTATTAAATCAATTTAAGATTGAAGTAACATTCATACTTTATCGTGGATGGACTTTATTATATATTTTTTAATCTAAGTCAATCTAATATAAAAATTCCAATATATATATTTGACATTTCTATATAATTTTTTTTAAAAAAAATCATAAATATCAGGATTAAAATCGATCCGTCTTAGGTATTCATTTATCAAAAAAATTTATTATAAAAATTATAAAAAAAATATAAAGTAATATTAGCATATAATATGCAATTTAATTTGATTCTTGATTCAATCAATTAAATACATTATTCATTTAACCACGATAACTAAAAGTGAAAATGTTTTTTTTTCTCTTCTTGTATAAATATATATTGGTGATCTGTATCATGATTAATTAATCAATAATAATAATCATTAACTCCCCTTATCACCAAGTTGGAGTAACTAATTATCAAATGGACCTTATCATTAAATTTGTAGCTAATTAGCTTAGCTAAGATCCACAGATCAACAACTTCCTTGATACACTCATCATGTTCTTTTTCTATCATTTTTTCGACGTAAAATTAGAATTTTCATTAAAAGAGTCGTTTGAAATATAAAAAAATTTAATATAATTGAAAAAGTTGAAACTCATTATTTATTAATACTATATGTACATAATAAATAAATTTAACTTTATATATACAATATAATTTTTTATCGTATCTTGACTTTCATCGTGATAATTTTCGGACACAATATTATTATAGTAATATAATATTATTAGAAGGTAGTATGCTATATATTTAGTTGTTATTGTTTTGTGTATCCACGTTCTTGCATACATCATCTACCTAGTGAATCCCATTTCTTATTTTTCTTTCACATAAAAAAAACTATTTACATAATCAAACTACTTTAATAATTATTAAAGTAATTCTTTCTAATTTTTACGTTAATTAATATCTTAGGATAAATATTAGTCCTTACCATGCTATGACATGATTGAATTGTTTAATAATGTAAATCATCATATCTTGTTTGTATTTAATTAACTTAAGCAATTACTTATGAGGTAAAAATTAACCAGGGAAATTATATATTTTACCAACCATCTAATAACGTGAGATATATTATTGGTCCATTAATTAAATTTTAAATACTAAACATGTTAGAACTAATTAAAAATTTTATACTCAGTAAACTATTGTTGACTCGATAAGTAAAAGACTATCTAAAATCTATTCCTTTTGTCTCAATTTATATGACATATTTTATGTTTTGAGAGTCAAATAGTATAAGATTGATCGGAAACTTGAGCATATAATTGTCAATTTTTAAAAATAAAATTTATATATTTGTAAACTACGTAAAAAGACTATGAGTCACAATAGTTGATAACTCAAAATGTTTATAAGAACTATGAAAACTTTACGATAAAAAATAAACGTATTTGACTCTTAAAATCCAAAAAATGACATATAAAATGAGACGGAATTAATACCATTGACAGATTTTTTCATTAGTTTTTTTTTTTTACTAGTAAGCTCAAACGTCATGCTCCTCACATTCAACAATTAGTAACTAGCTAGGTTGATCAATTTATTTAGTTTGTTCACTAAAGGTAATTTTTTTTTTAATTAAAAGTGACTTTATTCTCTTATAATTTAAACTCGAAATATATAATTAAAAAAAAACTTTATTTAACGTGTCATTATAATTGAATTGATTAAACACGTGATTGAAATTCAAAATTAGTTATGTAGATCATCAAGACTAGACTTTCGTTACTGAAAAAGAGTTAATTAAATTTTTTATTTTATTATTAGATGATCACATTCAATTTTTAATATTATAATAAAATAAAAATTAAATAATCATGTACAAAATAGTACATTAAATTTTGTGAGACCAAATATTCAATAAGTTCGAGAAGGAAGCATGGAAAAAAATGTTTGTTCAAAATAGTTAATGAGACAAAATGATTTGGTACATAAATATTTATTTCAAAGTGCTTGATTATCGCCTTAATTTACTTTGAGGAATTGACGTAACAATTGAGCCATTTTTTTTAAAAAAAAAATTTATTTAAAGTTAGTACAGTATGATAAGTTGATAACCTTTTTACACATTAAAAATATTCACAAGAATTTTTTTTCCATAATCAATCAGCTACGTATTTAAAAAAAATATTTCAATCAAAATAGAATAGTTGAACTTTCAAAATTTTAATTACATTAGTCGATTCTTTATTATATACAAAATGACATCAAAGGTGTGATTAATATGGAGAAAAAGTGCATCTGTTTGAGTTAATAATCAAAAAACATTTAAAAAATATTTTTTTTAAAAATACAACTTAAATAAAATAATTTCGTAAAAATATTATTTTTATATATTTGTTAGTAAATTGTACTATATTTCACACCCCTATTCATAGAGTTTTTGGAGATAGGGTGCGCTAGGGATTCATCGAAGACTTTAAATAATAATACTACTAGTATACTCTTCTCAATTTATAAATATATATATATATA
>NC_028643.1:76764691-76841865 GCF_001406875.1 Solanum pennellii | reverse complement strand
TATATATATATATATATATATAATATATATATATATATATATCTGATATCATATCAGAGCCTGATTAAATTTGAATTTATGCGAGAAATTTCTATGTCAAGAATAAATCGCTCAGGTGATTTCATGTATGTGAAAAATAAAATTTAAAATATATGAAGAAATATTTATCAGTTTACTACGATACTAATTGACCGCGGTGTATATTTTTGGCATAATACATAAATGTGCCCTTTAACTTGGCTTTAAATTACATTTATGCCCTTCAACTTTGGATATGCAGAAACAGACACTTAAACTTGTATAAAGTTGAACAAATAGACACACATGTCATCCTACATGTCATTTTTTGTCCTACGTGGTGTCTTACGTGTATTGTTCCATGTAGGACTCATGTGTTTATTTATTTAAAAGTTGGATAGTTAAAGTGTCTGTTTGTGCATTATGAAAATTGGAGGTCAAAGTTAAAATTTAAAGCTAAGTTTAGATTTCAATATATGTATTATGCTTATATTTTTCGTTTACCTGAACTGGTGGAGGTCTATCTGTCAGCATTCAGTACGAAGTAGCAAAGAAATTAGAGTAGAGAAACTACAAGGAAGCTAATTAATCCTGCTTGCACCAGCTCATTTTCAGACATCAATGCCCAAAGAAGCTCCCACACTGTTTTTTTCAATTTCTTTTGCACTATTATTTAGTTAACCACACCATTTTTTGTCTTTTTATTTGGTTCTTTTCTGTAGTAAGTAGTGTTCTTTCTTTAATTAACATTTTCCTAAAAGACACACTCTTTACTCAGACAAAATCAGCTATTTTAAGCTCAAAAACCCCATAAAGATTGGACCTTTTTGCTATTAGTGTAAAAGGGTAGTTGTTTTTAGTTTCAAGAATCATTTTGTTACCTCAAATTATTATTTGGGTCTTAGGTCTAGATATCAAATCTAATCTGTAGTAGTTGCACTGGCAAATCAAGAATTGTGGGTCTAATAAGCTTTTTTTTTTTGTTTGCTGGTTTGAGTCCAAATCAGAGTTAATACATCTTTTTGAAAGTTTGAGTCTTTGTTGGAATAGCTAAAAAGAAACATACCCAAGTGGCAGATTTCACTATTTTAGAATGTGAAAGATTATATAAAAGACTCACAGTAGAGGGACAATGATATTTGATTTATTGTACTATGGGAAATGCAAGAAAGGTTGGGTTTTTATGTTGATAGTAGAACTTATCAGTCAAGTGAACTGATAGAAAGTTTTGATTTTTGTCTGTAATTAGTAGAGTTTGATTTGATTTGAAGTTCTGGTAGATTAGTTAGAAAGACATTTGGCGGAAATGTCTGGAGAAGATACACAAGAACTTCGTTCTTTGGCCTTGACACCAACATGGTCTGTTGCTTCTGTATTGACTATATTTGTTGCTGTTTCACTGCTTGTGGAACGATCCATTCACAGGTTATCTAATGTAAGCAAGGTTTTCTTCTGCACTGTTTGGCTTGTGTAGTTTTGTTGGTTTTATTGGAAGAATTGACTCGAGCATGTATCGGAAATAGCTTCTCTACCTTTGAGGTAGGGGTAAGGTTTGCGTACGCTTTGCTCTCCCTGGACACCACTTGGTGGGATTACATGGTTATGTTGTTGTTGGTTTTATTGGGAGAGTGTTATAGGAGTCCGGTACCAAGGAGTTCATAGTCTACTGTATACACAAAAGAATCGATGTTGGAATATATAGTGTAATTTTCCGGGCAAAGGAGTTCATGACTAACTTTTGTTCATGTTTCAGTCTGTGTTATTCTGGACTTTTGTAGATATTCATGTTGTATGTTCTCAGAAATATAGGGTTTTGATCCCCTTGTGGCACCCTGGGAATTCTCTCTGACATTATAGGAACTATGAAGGATATAAATATTCATCATTTCTTTTTCATATACAAACTTCCTGTTGATTACTCAAGCAGCTTAAGAATTGGATATGCTTTGAGTTACTTGTCCTAGATTTTACAGTCTTGGATAGTTGCTTATATTAACAAGCTCCCTTGGATAGAAGCGAACATCCAACCTCTTCGAGTCTTCGTGTCTCGAGGCTTCTGATTTCATATGAGATTGTATTTGATTGATTATGTTTCTTGTAGAACCATCAATTATGGAACTTTGAAAACTAACAGTTTTTATTATTTTATCATGTCAGTGGTTGAGGAAAACCAATAGAAAGCCATTGTTAGCTGCTGTGGAGAAAATGAAAGAAGGTATTATATGTTTATGTACATTTGAACTTAGAGCATACATACGAAAAGAAAAAAACTATTTGAAATTTGGATTACCCTCCTTTCAACCCAAAATATTACTTTTCCTGTCATAACCGTTTTCGACATTTGGCGTACAGAGTTGATGCTTCTTGGATTCATTTCTCTCCTTCTCACAGCAACTTCCAGCATCATATCTAATATTTGCATACCGTCAAAGTTTTACAATAATGCATTTGCTCCATGTACCAAGTCTGAAGTTGATGAAGAAATGGAGAATGAAGATTTGAAGGAGCGTAAACTTTTGATGGCTTTTGGTCTTCATAGGAGAGTATTAAATTCCTTCAATCAAAATACGTGTGGAGAGGTAAATTCGATTTTACATGTGACATATGAATCCATTATTCCAATGACTTGTATCAATTCTACTCTTGTTGCTACAAAATGTACCTGCAACTGATTATCCTGCAAAAATGAAATAACTAGTTTTTTTAGTTTATTGCCTCTGAGTTGCTTAGGTTCTCTCTCTTTCTAAAGTTGTTTCTGAATTAGTGTCAATAATCTGAATCAAACATTTTATCAGAACCATGAACCTTTTGTATCATATGAAGGCCTTGAGCAGCTGCATCGCTTCATTTTCGTCATGGCCATTACTCATATATCTTATAGTTGCTTGACAATGCTGCTGGCGATTGTTAAGGTAAAGTTCTCTTTTACTTGAACTTGATAAACTGATGCACATTGTTTTGGTGAACTTTACAAGTCCAGTTATTTTCGAGTATATCTTAATCTATTGTCCATGGAGTGGCAAGTTTGATTGGATGGACGTAAACTGTGATGTATTAAACTTGCAAAGTTTACTGTGATGTATTAAACTTGCAAAGTTTACTGTCATATGTGATGGTAATGCTATACATCCTCATTCAATGGCCCTATTACTTGTTACCTTGTGGACAACAGATTTGGAGTGAAAATTTGCTTTCGGTGTGAGCTTCATGATATGCTTAATTTATAGACTGCTGGAGAGGCATAGTGTGTGATAGCCGGAGGCATCTGATTTGTTGCTGATGTTCTGATAAAAGTATTTTGATGCCCACAGTGTTGCGGGAATTAATCTCTCTGTCAACAAGATTTTTTGCTTTTACTTCAGCATTTAAGCATATCCTCTCTAGTAGGGGCATTTGTCACTTCCTTGCAGAAGTTGCCATGCCTGTCCTACGAAATGACCACGTCTGGTCTTTATCCTCATTATCACCACTTTTCTCTTCTTCTTTACTTCTGTAAACTCTATTCACATGTTCTGCATCGCTAGCTGCCTGATAAGTGAAAATCTGGACAGGTCCACAGTTGGAGGGTGTGGGAAGATCAAGCACAGAATGACAGGCATGATGTACTAACTGGTAAGTTATACTTGCATGTCATTTATCAAAAAGTAATCTTGTTCTCTAGCTTCTACCGTTTGTTGTTCTCTTGTAATCATTGTGGATAAAGTCTGGTGGTTTTAATTTCTTATTCTAACAAGAGATGTAACTTTAAATTTGTTCAGAACAAGAAAACACAAGGTCTTAATATTATTTATCTAAAAGAAAATTATAAGGGCCTTTATAATTAAATGGAAAGTCGGTTGTGTCAAGAAGCGTGCATGTATTATGATGGAGATGGAGCAAATTATCAGTTGTATGACTCTTTGTACATGAAGTATAAGTGGACTCTAATTACCGAAATCTCCAGAGACTTGAGAATGTACATGCATCGGATGATTCCTGAAGTTGAGAGTTCGGAGACAAGCTGATGGATTTTCTTCAACTTGTGTCAAGGGGATTCAATATTTCATATTCAACGAGAAAATCTCATTTTTACGCTTTTTGAATTGAAAGACTTACTGATGAACGGGGATTCAATTGTACCCCCTTGGCTCTTCATAGTTCATCCCTTGTGCACCACAAAGATTAATCCATTCTTTTCTCGTTATGTGTGCAGATGACAATGTTTGTGCTAATCTTTACATCAGTATCATGTTACTTTGTTTTCCAATATTATTATTATCCCATTGTGGTCTTTCCTGGAGCAAACATGTATTTGCCACTTATTTCTATTTCTAGACATCTATTGCTTCGTATTTATTGATTAATGCATTTAGAAATTCTCTACCTTGGTGTCTATCAGGTAGCTATCTTCAGCTGTTATGTTTGCTTTTCTCCTTTATTTTGGGTGGGGGGAGATGCATGAACCAGGGTAATATATATTTCATTTCTGCTTGGTATTCGTTGAAGAGATCAGCCATTTGTCCTCTAGAAATGTCTCAAAACCTCAATCAGTGCCCCTTTGAAATGCTAAATGTGGAGAAATCCATCACTTTGTTTACTTTGATAGAACTTTGAAAAAACCTACAAGAAACTGAACTTGTTTCTATGGCAGAAATTTCTAGAGCCAAGACATTCCGAAGGCAGTCAACTTTTGTCAGAGTTCACACATCAAGTCCACTTGCCAGAAACCATTTCCTTGTTTGGGTGGTTAGTTCTTATATTGTTCTTACTAGATACTGATTTCCCTAGCCCTCACATAATTTATTCATCCAAAGTAAATAAAGTATTTGCTTTTTGATAGTTATGCTTTTAGATGAGACGGTTCCCATAATTACTCGTATCGACTTGCACTTTATTTTCCCTTTCACAATTGGTTTGAGTATAATGTGTGTATATTTCTATCATCAAATTTCGCAGACCTGTTTCTTCCGGCAGTTTGGCCGCACAGTTGTTCGTGCTGATTACCTTACTCTGCGCAAGGGTTTTATCATGGTATGGATCCAAACATGAACCACTTCCCTTTAATTCGCTTCTAGCATTTTGAAAGAATTAATCACTTGCAAAACATTAAGTAAAATATTTGAATGCTTTTGAAGGCAGTACTGTGGAGTATCTTAGAAGTTAAAAAGTAGTTAGGATGTGAAATTTGTTAGTTTAGTTTTAAGGAAATTACTATGTCACAAAAAGACATCATCTGATTAGAAGCAGCTCATATCACAGTTTGACAAACAACAATCTTGAAATATACAATCATGATAAAAAGTACAACTGATGCACATTATGAAGAATGGAACACTGTCTTTCAAAACTAGACATGAAACTAAGCCTGTGTTAGTTTATCGAAAAGATTAGGACGTTATGTTGCAAGCCCGGTTCATTTTGAACTCTAGTTTAGGGATCATTTTAAGTTATCTTCATGTTTGTATCACTGATTTTCTTTTCCATCACAACAGCGTCTCTATATATGATACAGATTTCTGTTATAGATTACTAGTTACGACCTTTCTCCTCTTATTCATGGCAGAATCACAACCTTACATCAAACTATGATTTTCACAGCTATATGATTCGCTCGATGGAAGAAGAATTCCAAAGAATAGTTGGTGTAAGGTAAGAATAAAAGTACTCCTTCCCCATTTTCATCCTCTTCTTTGAGTAGGCAGAGAGTTAAAAGTTGTTTAAAGAGAATTAGGCCAAATGTGGAGAGAAATTCATTTGGTTTAGTTCTAAGGAAGAGGTGAATCTCATCTAATTGTTGAGTTAGCATTAAGCCCAAGTAATGTTTTCTCCAGTTCATTTGGTCCTTAATCTTTGTAAAATTTTTGAGGAAGTACATTGAATCGGTTAGTGAGCTCCTGATGGAATGAGTAATGAATTTAGGAATTTTTGTTTTGTAGTTGTTTCTCCGTTTACGGTGGCTCATGTATCATCTTTTGTTCAGTGCACCCCGTCCATATAAATGATCATTGGATAGAAAAATAGTCATGGAGAACACTAGAGTAGATCAATTTTACTTTGAAGTCTATTATTACAACAGTTCTTACTTTCTTTCCGTCATTTGTTTCTTGATTGAACCTTCCTCTCATAACTTTTGTGTTGTATCTTTGTAGTGGCCCTCTGTGGGGATTTGTGGTGGGATTTATGCTGTTTAACGTAAAAGGTAATTCAGCCTTCATTGTTTGAGATGAGCAACATAAGCCACTTTTGTTTTTTATCATTAGATAAGTTTGCATATTTCCGCTCCCCGACATTTGTGTTCTGGTGAAACTAAACTCCATCCACAAGCTTATGCATGACAAATTGAACTTTAACATGCAGGATCGAATCTGTATTTCTGGATAGCGTTAATCCCTATCATTGTAAGTGCTTCCATTGCAATTATGTTTTGAAACTCTTCATAAATGCATGAACATATATTCTTACGTATATAAAGCGATGCCTATTTCCCTTTCTCTTTATTCCTTACCCTGTTGTGGTAGACTGACTGTGACCCTGCATGAGTCATCTTTCTTAATATTTACCTCTTCCCTTGCATTCCGAATTATCTTATATATTATATGAACTTATGGATGTGATAGAAGATATAATTAGTCGTTTACTTGTGCTTCCGTGCAGCTAGTACTACTCGTGGGTACAAAACTGCAGCATGTGATCGCAACCTTGGCATTGGAGAGTGCTGGAATTACTGGCTCGTTCTCAAGGGTCAAGCTAAAACCACGAGACGAACTTTTTTGGTTCAAAAAACCAGAATTACTTTTGTCCTTGATTCATTTTGTCCTTTTCCAGGTTTGTTTGTACAATCATACTTCATTTTTCATTTGTTTCGTCTATCTATTAACTTTCTTTAATATCTATATACACTAACTTGTTTTTGCATGTTAACTCTTGCAGAATGCATTTGAGCTAGCTTCATTTTTTTGGTTCTGGGTATTCACTGGTCCCTTTCTCGTAGCTTAAATTTTTTTTTCCTACCGAACATTTATATACCTAGTCAAAGCATTTCCTTTTAACTGCATTAAACATTTGCAATCTCTAGTATTCGACATTGGCACATTCCCTGAAGTACTAATGATTTATTCCTTTTAACTCAAATTCATTCTCGGAGTTCGACAAAACCATGTTCTCCCTTTAATACTTTCTTAGACAAAACCATATTCTCTATTCCATGTGTTTGTATAATGTGTTCTACCACATACATATATTTGTTTCCATTTGTTGTAGACAGTAATGTTCAGAATATCTGAGTTTTGATGAAGTTACGTCTTTATTCCAGTGGCAATTTGGGTATAACTCATGCTTCATAAAGAACCACACGCTTGTGTATCTACGACTCATTATGGGGTATGTGTAATTACAAACTGTATTTGTATGTATTGCTTAAGGTTTCAGATTTACCAACGTATATTTATTAAGCACAACGGTCTAAACCTATGCTGTTGTTCGTCACCCAGGTTTGCTGGACAATTCCTTTGCAGTTATAGCACCTTGCCACTCTATGCCCTGGTTACACAGGTATTATGTCACGACGGATATAGCTAAATTGAGAAGTCAGAATAGTATGATCCTCTTGTTAACGTTCGACTTTGTACATTACCTCTCTGGCCTTTCTAGAATATTCTCATGACCACCTTAAGGTTATGGATGACATGTCTCAAATTTTCTAGTTCCGTCTCCCTTTCTTTTTCCGCTTCTTGCTCATGACAAGGAAATACTAATAGATGGGAGACAGTAGAGACTGGAGTAGGTGAGGTAAATGAGCACGATGGCGTAGGGGAAAGGGAAGAGGCTCTACTCTTAAATGTGGTTTACTTTAAAACGTCAACGGTATGTCCAGAGATTATAAGATCTTCTTGATCATCGTTGAAATGTTAAACTTTACGAACTACTTCAACTGTGCTAGTAACTCTGCATGTTGCACTTCCACAGTAAACTCGTGAATCGGACTATTAGATGAGATTGTAGATATTTCCAAGAACAAAGCTTTGAACATAGTATACTTGCCTCTTTGCAGATGGGTACAAACTATAAGGCTGCACTGATTCCACAGAGAATAAGAGAAACAATCCACGGATGGGGAAAGGCAGCAAGAAGAAAAAGGAGGATGCGTATGTTCCCAGACGATTCAACTGTCCACACTGATACAAGCACCGTGATGTCACTCGAGGAATATGATAATGACCAGTTGGTTGATAGCCCTCGAACAGTGCATGGTGCAGGTACAGAAATTGAGTTGCAGCCACCACCAACTGTCACGGAGGATCATCATTCAGTAACAATTAACGACACTTCAAGTCGTATTGGTACTCCTCTCCTTCGTCCCTGTGCTTCTATTTCTTCCGCAACTTCTCCAAGTCTTCCACCTGAAGTAATATCAAGATCATCTTCAATGCCTGCTAGAGGACATTTGAATTTGGATAAACAATAACCATTATAGTGAAATCGCCACAAAGTGAAGTTGGTGTTGATACTTCTGCAGGTTTGTTTTAACGTTGCATATAACATATATACTTGAAGATGTTTGACATGTGAATTCAAAGAAATATGCAGGTAGGAAAGAAATAGTTTCTGTAGTTACGTTGCAAAAATATTTGTCCAAAAAACGCTGTGGATTGAAAAATCTATAATAACTGTTTCTCTATGTATAATCAGTTACACACATGAGCTATCTAGGTAAGATAGAGCATCTTAAAGAAAGCTTGTATGTTTTCCTCGTCAAATAGTTAAAGAGTTTAACTTGTATACATCGACAGTTTGATGGATTATACACCATCAATGTACTTTAATATGTCGTAATAGATAACTTGTCTTGCTTTTCAGATTAGTAATTACAGAAATGAGCAATACATTTCTGAAAAGCCATTTCGGTTGATTAAATGTTCAATACAAATGTCTAGTTCAGCAATGTCTTTTCATTTACGAATATCACGAGTACTTAATACATCAAAATAGTTTCCAGAGTACTGTCAAACGATAAGAAAAAGACGCCTAATGGAAACGTATAAGCATTATCACAAGTCCCATAATATTCAACTTTTCTCACTGGCATCTATACTTGATCCTGCATCAGCCAGTGCTTCAGCCATCATTTTTGCTCTATTCTGAGTTTGTCTTTCCACAGCAACCATATAGAAACCTAACAAGCAAGATACAGATTTTGAACAACATCAAGTAAACACATAAACACAAACACAGATATTTCAAAAATCTTGATGTATCATTAAACTATACATAAATCTTCGTTTGTCAAGAGAGTCATTGTGCATACTGAGAATGGAAGTAGATCATCTCAGCAATCCATACCCAAAAATGCACAATAGAACCCCTCAAAGCATTCTGGAACTAAAAGAACCTAAAAGTTGGCAGGTGAATCAAAACCTACAGTATCAAAGTAAAAATATGATCAAACTTTGATGACCTCTATAAAAGGTGAAGAGTTGATCCATTCGCCTAGCGGGGTTTTGGTTCAGTGGTTATCCTACTTTTCAGTTAATCAATTGTAGTTCACACAAAGATAGTTGAGAATCAGTTATTCCAAATGTAAGAAAAATTTAAAACAAAGCTATAACATAGTGCATCAAGGAACGAATTCTCACTTAACTTGGACGATCTCTATGTTTTAACTGGTAGAGATGTAGAGTTTCTCTACCTAGTAACTTTTTTGAAGCTCATTGGGTTTTTCCTATAAGCTCTTTCCCTATAGAGCAAACATCTTCAGAATTTAACAAACACTTGGTTGATAAACACCACAACATGCAATATCTTTTGGATGAATATGGTAAGCATTTGGCAGTCACTGGGTACTTCTAGCTTTGTGGTGGAGATTTCATATGCATACTACCTAATTCGTTAATAGTTGACTTTCAGCCAGTCCAGTACAGGCTAAATATAACCATTGCTCGTTAGAGAGAAAAATCTCAAGAAAAAGTCAGAGAAGATAGATGGTATACCAATTGCACTTCCAATTGCACAGACCCATAAAAGCCTCCCTGACCATTTGTCAGCAACGATTCCTCTATTCCCAAATCCCATCAGCTAAGACTGGAGCAAAAAGAGCATGTATTAGAATGTGAATTTCTCACCATGAACTGATAAGTAAAGTTCAGTTTAGCAAGGAAAACACATATTAGAATGTGAATTTTTCACCAGCTCTAATTTATTTCATATTGTTCAATGTACCTGATGTACAACGAGACCTATCATTTTCGTATTTTCAAGTCTAGGAAATCCCTGGGATACATGTTTTCAATATTTTCTTGCAATCTAAATTTGTTTTCTTTCCTCACTTTCTGCTCTAAAAGAGCAAACTGAAAAAAACTAATTACATTTTACCATATGGTCACACCATTTTGCAGAAAATAGCTTTGTAAAAGTACAGAATGCTCAACAAGGAAGAATCAGACGAGAGCAACAAACATAATTAAATAAAATCCAAACACTCATGTGTGAGAGAATGACACTGTCAAATTGTTCTTCAAGGGACCAACAGATCAGCAAAATCAATGAATACTATTGAAAATGATTTCATCTACAGAACCTATTAATCAAAATTCAGGCATTCTGACATTCAGGCACTCAAGTTCTAGTTAAAGGTGTCCATGAAATTCCATCACTAATACTTTGCCTGCTGAATTGAGGTAGTAAAGCAAACTAAATAATCCACCAATTCGATGATCACTCTGTTCACAACATCGTAACAACAACATACCCAGTGAAATCCCACTAGTAAAATCTGATATATCAATTAAAAACTAGTTTCCCACCGTAAAAGCTAAACATCTCAAGCTATTTCTGTTTTTATTCCTTCTCTAATTCTTCATGCCAGTTCTTACACATTTTCATTTAGATCATAAAATCAGATCATTTTGCCAAAACATTAGGAATATAGTAACCACTTCATCTGTTTCACCTGAAGTGAAAATATAACTATAATTTTCATCGATAAGAGGCGGTGCTGTATTACAGTAGGAACTACTACAAAAAAATCAGAAATAAACTATTATACTTCAGAAAGAATTGATGCGTTAATGCATATTTTTAAGTTTCTGCGAGATTATTGATAAGAAAAGGAACAGGAGAAGGAAGAACAGAGAATCACCAGTAGAAATAAGCTGCCGCCGGTTGCCTGATATTCTACGCTTGGGTTTCGCCGGGATCGAGAGAGACAGAGATAGAGAAACCGGGTGGTAAGTGGCAAACGGGTAAGGGCTAAGAATTTGGGCTTGGGCTTGGGCTTATGGGTATTTCATTGGGCTCAAAAAAAGCTTTTTGAAAAAAAACAAAAATTAATCGCGAGATAAACTCATTAATTTATGTTTCCTCGTGATATAAGTATCACGATATTAAAAAATATTTTAGTATATTTTAAAAGGAGGGAATATTTTCAAAACATAACAATGCTTGATATCAAAATGTAGCAAAATACATGTTTTTGTGGCATAAAATATCTCTTTGTAACTGAAAATCGCATAGATTTTATTATCTGATCATAACTACACGTGCATATATGTATGTACGTATGTGTGTGTGACCAATTATTAGTGTATGTATGTGTGGGCAATGAAGGCTAGAGTTTCTAAATGTATAAGGCCAAATACATAAGCAGATCCCTAAATTTGTTGGGTTTTTTCCCTTAGGTACCTTAACTACGTCATTTTCCTATTGAATCATTGAACCTCCATAATTTGTTTCGTTTAAACAAATACCGTTGTCTAATGTGGAACCAGATTTATGAGGAGTATTGATAGAGGATACATATGTTGTTCCACAACTCATTAGTCCAATTGATAGTGAAAACGTTCGAGAATAATCGTGTTTTACTTAAGTCATTTGAACACATTAGAAAACAAATGAGACTAACACGGTTTGTCTTCATTCATTTAATCAAATTATTACAATTCGAACACAATTAAAGACATTTACAATAGAAAAGCCGATCAAAATCAATCAACAGTGTCTTAAAGGAACAAATTATGTGTGGTTCAATAATCAATAGAAAAATGACGTAGTTGAGGTACCTGAAGGAAAAAAAAACCAACAAGTTTAGGAATCTGTTAATGTATTTGGCCAATGTATATACGTCTAGAAGTATTGTAAGTTGCATATGTGTGAAATTCTATAATCTCGTCGTGTTCATGTAATGTTTTTAAAATAACACTATAAAGAGTTAGGTTAACATGATTATTATTATTTGTCGTTCAGCAAAATACTTTTCAAATTTATAATTTTAATTTTGATTAAACCAACCTGATATATATATGCTAAAACGTTCTCAATTTTAAAAGAAAAAAACTACAAACATCAATATAAATAATCATCAAATCAACTATTTATTGGCAAAAAAGAAACCATCAAATCAAAAGGCCCACTTTGTCCTCTTGGTGGACACATTCGAAGGGTCAAGGAAATGTGGAGACAATGATAATGTCTATGAACACACAAAAACGCGTAAAAATATGTCTTTTAGATTCTTTAAAGATATTTTGAACTATTTTAAACGATAACTAAATTTATCGACTAAAAATTAATAAGGAACACTCAATTAACTTTAACCAATAATTATCTATTGAATTGAAATTTTCATATTCTAAGTTAAAAAATCGACTTTCAAATTTTAATAACTATAATATTTTTGATAAAGTAGAAGTGAGCTCACGAAGAATCATGAAATGTAAGAATGAAAAAGTATGAATATTATCAACAATAATGCATTAAAGTACGCAAAATAATAATAATTAAAAAAACTTATTTTGCAATATACAAAAAATGGAGACAAAAAATAAGCATCAGCTTGCTTAGAGGATATATCGTACAATTTTATAATAAAATAATTCAATATTTTGATTAATCACAATATTGATACTTTAAAACATATACGTGAACACAATCAAGCTTTTAAAAATCAAACAAATAGCTTTTAAAATAAATAAATTACTCTTTTCGTTTCATTTTATATGTCATTTTCTATAAATAATTAGTCCATGTTACTTGTCATTTCATAAAGTCAATGCATAAATTGTCATATTGTTTCTTTTTTACCTTTGTGAGTTATCAGTCTTCAAAATATACATTTGACCAATTTAGAAATGAATTACCATTTTTACCTCTCTACTAAATTAAAATTTTTATAATTTTCATACATATATTTAATCTTCTTATTCTCATTTCAAAATCTTAACATTTCAAATTTCTCACACAAATTTAAAAAAAATATAAATGACTAACTATTTCTTAAAGACAATAAATTAAAGTAGATTCATGTATCTTTAAAGTTAAATTTCATCTCTATCTTTTTTAGATTTATTTTAATAGTATTTAATCTTTCAATTTTCCATGTGTCTTTTCATGTTTCCGTAATTTTGTTCTATAAATTTAACTTTGCCAAGAAAAACTTTTATTTGCTATTCCTGCAATTTTTGTATGTAGGAACTTTAAAATTTATTTCACTCATTAAATTTTATTTCTTTCATCTTCTAATAGTAACTTCATTTTACATTCTTCATTCATATTTTAATATATAAAATTTCTTTGTTATTATTGGTTGTACATAATTTAATCTTCTTAATCAATCTTTTCACATTCATTTAATACCTTACAAAGTGTATCATAATGTGGATTTGTCCAATTATTTCATTTACCTTCTTAGGTTAGATTTCTCCTCCAAAAAGAGTCACTTCAGATAAATCTATTCCAATATAATTGATTTAGCTACAAATATTAACCAATATTTTTTGTATTATTGCTAAGCTAATAGCATATTCACTTCTTTTAATCTAATATCTATTTATGAAAAACTTCTATTGCAATAAAATTTAAATTCAGATATAAATTAATTTATGCATGAATTTACATATTTAAACTTTAAAATATGGACATAAACTATATTTGGAGCACAATTAACTATGTGTTCGAGAACTAGTTAAGCTCATAAGTTTAAAATAACTTCACATAAATAGTTTCTAAATTTCATATGACTAAACTTTTATATCTTTATCTTAATAAATATGTACAAAGTTATTTTAAAGTGAATGAACATACATTCTTTAAAATTAAATAATAATATCCAAATAATACCTTCCAAATATTTAGTCAAATTCAGACTCGATAAAACTAAACAAGTATTTAATAGATGTGATGGAATAATAACACGATTTATTTATATTTAATTAAAAATATCATATTCGAAATTAAAATTAAAATTCCATAGAGCAAACATACCAAACACACTTTGAGAATCCTGTCCATTTGCTTTAGGCACTTTTAGCATGACTCTATCGATTCATCATCAAATAATTACAAATTCCACTTTTTTTTTTTTTTTAATTCGTCTCTCTCCTCACTCTTTCTTCTTTTCTCCTTCCTTCCTAGTTCCTTCCTTCTCCGAAAAGCTAGCGGTTGAGTCTGAAGAGTGAACAATATCTTGTTCGAATGGAGAGAACCGATAAGAAACTTCGTTAAAGCTACTTCGTTTGGCTCTCATTCTCTATCTATCATCGGCCGGCAAGTTTATACAGTAAGATTTCGTTTCTCTTTCTGTTCAATGATCAATCACACTGTTTATTGTTTCGCTGGCTGAAAAATTTTGTTCGGTTTCTATCATTGAATGATCTCCAGAAGTGATTTTGTAATCCGTATGAACCGAATTGGATTTTGCATTGTTTAGCATTTGTAGAAGTATGAATTATTATTTTTTGATTGGTTGCTTTTTGATGTTTAAATTTCAAGCTGAGAATGTTCATCTGGATGTTATATTCGTTGATTGATTTTGTTTTGTGTGAGTGCATTGTTGTGTTAGTTGTAATTTTTGGTGTGGAAAGTGATGGAATGAAATGCTTGATTTTAATTTGTGACCTAGACGTTTAGTATTGATTCATTTCATGAATATTGTTTAGGAGTTCGGCTCTTAAATCGCAGTGATTTTTTTTTTTTCCCGTTCATTGGAATAGACTTTGTTATAGTGTGTCAGCATCTTTTCAGGGGTGATAGTTGTATGCTTAATGTAATCTTCATTGATTTGAGGAAGAATATCAAATTTCGTGAAAGTGGAAATGTCAGACTTGGGATGTGCCTTTTTGGTGATTTTCTTTGGAAGTTGAAAATTTAGATTGGTAATGTGCTTTCATGCTGCATCTGAATAGTTTTAAACTTCGGCATTAGTAAAGAGATTCGTTTGGCCGTGGATGATTGGAGAAATGGATTAGTTTGTTTCAGTTGTAAATCATTTGTTCAGACCAAAGGATTTTACTTACACACGTGTATGGTAGTGTAAATACTGTATAGACTAGTTCTTTGATCGCTTATGTTAGTTAGATCTAAACAACCAGTCAGTAGGAGTTCTCGATTTTACTTATCAAAAAGTAGTATTTCTCCATTTTTACTATTGTTATTAGTTGCTTTTCTCCTGTCACAACTGTTGGTTATCTGTACATTCTGTTATCCGTGAAATGTTGGATTCTCTTGTTGTTATGCCATCCAATCTCTGCCATTTTCCTTTATTTGTGGTTTCTGCTATTCTACAAATTGTTAAAAAGCCTTTGATTAATAAGTGATGTTCTCAATATGGTTGCTTCTTTACTTCTTATCAGCGGTTCTTATTTCATCTTATACTTCAAGGATGAAGATGGAAGCACCTCCTTCAACAATCTTGTTTACTGATGATGATAGCAAGAACCTGGAGCAGTTGCTTGATGTCTTTGGATCTGTTGTCTCTCTCGATGACATCGCTGCAGCTTATTGTAAAGCAGGTCGGGATCCGATTATTGCAGGTGATATACTTGGAGATCAGAAACCTAGCAGCTCCGGAACTACTAACTCTGAGATGGAAGAAAACATACAGGATTCTGTGACTCTTACTTCTGAATTTGAGGAAGTAGGGGACTCTATGATATCGACATCTGCATCTGTATCTGAGATTGATGCCGAGAGAGTTGGTCCCAGGTCATCAAAGCAAAAAAAGTTATCAGTGTCTATGGGGACTGTCTCAAGCATGATCCCAAAAGACTATCTGACGAATAGGCCACTAATTACAGAAACTTCTACGAGAATCAAGCCACTGAAATTAAGCGCAGATGATTTCTTAACCCCAGAGCTAAGGGAGGAGAAAGCTCCATTAGGTGCTGCAGATATGAGTGAAACCCTGCCCAGCAGTGTAGAGGAGTTCCTCTTCAACATGCTGGGAAGTGGATTTTCTCTTGACAGGAGTGTAATTGGAGATGTTGTCGGTGAGCACTTTACCTATGTCTACACTTAGTGTTTGTAAGATTACTTGATAAGTAGTGCTGCCACATGGAGTAATTCTACTTATACTTCCAATGACCTGAACTTGTGTCATTTCTTTCTTCACTTCTTTTCATTGATCTTCTAATGAAACTTGCAAAAGTTGGTTAAATGTTTCTTTATAGTCTGTTTTGAGACTTGATTTGTTAAGTAGAATGCAACTTGAGGATGGTCCACTTGTTCAGTTTGTCTCAGATATCTTTAAATTCTGTTCCTTTTTCTTCCTTATAACTGCATTGTAATTCCTATGAGCTTATAACTGCATTCTAATTCCTAGGAGCTGTCACAACTTTTGGATAATCTCCTTCCTAATTTGGTATTGTTGGATATGCAGGTCAATGCGGCTACGATCTGAACAAGGTTAGTGATATCAACTCAACCACTTTGTATACTTTATATGTGTTTTTCGAGGCATCAAATGCTAATATTATATTTGGCTCAATTTTATGTTTACATTCAGCATATGCATGTTTGCACTTAACTCTGTATGCTGTTACTCAGTAATTGGCACCACATTGTTATATGCTAAGCACATATGTGAAAGTTGCTCTTCTAAGCACCTGAAAATACCATTTAACCTGCTTATTCTCCGCCCTCCTATTATTACCTATGAAATCTTGAAAGTAAGTCCTCTGTTTTGTTTGATTTGTGTCCAAACTCTGATCGGCTATACGCTTTTCTAGGTCCTTCTCAAAGTCAATCCCGTTGCTGGTTTGGTTTTTGTGGCTTAAGTTTAAGTAGTTTTGATGTATGTGGTATGAAGTCCACATTTAACTAGAAAATAAATTTTGCTCCATTCTACTTATCAGAATAGCTATTAAGCCTCTATCACAGTTAAAGTAATTACCTCATGTACCTAAAAGTAGCTTGTGGATTTAGGAACCAATGAATGAATTTCTTACTAACTGTGGTTAACTTTCATGGCGAGAAACCTCAATGCATGTGTGGAATCATACATAAATGCCGGGAGGACGATGCCAGGTTGTTGCTAGACTTGCAGAAGCTTAGTTCTCATACTAAGCAGAAAAGACAATGCTCGGTTATTGCTGTTTGATCTTCTGATTCCGAATATATCAGCCTGACAACAATTTTTTAGTTCCTGCTTGGGTGCTTCTATCTTTTCGTTTCAGAATTTTTGCATGCACACTAGACATAGATTGGCTTACTTCTCTACACAGATTTATATATCGCTCTAATCTTGCATTTTCATGATATGACACCCCCTTTCCGCTGAATATGCAGAGTATGGATAAGCTGCTAGATATGTCCGCATCAACTTTGGGAAAGAGCGACGATATTATAAATATAGGTGTCAAGAAAGTAAGTTTTCTTGTATGTCACTTGGTGTTGCTCATGTCTGCTGTAAAACTAGATACATCACTTACAAGCGAACTGCTATTTAATGATAGTGATCTTAGTCAGGCAATCTGCTTCCTAGCCACGCTCTTGAAGGAAAGTGAGATAGCTTTTTCACAATAAAATTCTAGGAAAGGATAGTGTCTTATCTTTCTCTTTATTCTCCTTTTCCTCTCCCTTAACCATTCACTCCTCACCCAGTTTGTTCTCTCCATTATGCTCACTCTGTCACCTGACCTGAGAAAAGTCCTTATGACTGGAGTTACTACTGTACTAAGGATCAGTTTTGCTTTGAGAAAAGGGTTCCACATCTATACAATAGGTTGATATCTTGACAGAACAGCCAAAGACCAGATATGCAGTAGAATTTATTTTCAAAAATAGATTCAAGTTAAATAACCTACTGATGTGACTACAGACTACAAAAATGAGCAGTGTATTCCTTTTGGGAGGTAATTTTTTAAGGGATTCTATTCATAAAAAATAGGTTTCTATGAGGTAGCTTCTCTAGAACTGGAAACAGTTTTGGATCTGTAGTGATGCAGTCCGCTTGAACTACTTGACGTTGCATCTAGCTGTGAAAAGAGCTTACAAGATTAATAATGTTCAATTCATTCACCATATAAATATCCACATTCCTTTGAATTGTAGGAATTACTTTTCTATTTTGTTGGCTACTATACTGCTAAGTTAGGTCAGACCAGATTTCCCCGTCTCTGAAATCAAAGGGAATAGATAACCAACCACTCTTCTCCTATCCCTGATTACCTGAGGTGCTGCAGCATTAAGAATTTATTTTTAAAGTAAGGATCACAAACTATCTTTCAGGCATTATATTTAGACAGCCTTTAAACTAGTCCAGATATTCTATTCAACCACTTTAACTCAACCTATGACCATTTGAACACCTTACCTATACTAAAAGTGTCATTCAGCCCCAATTTAAACAAAAAAAGCTGTGTAACTCACACACATATGATGTGGCAGAAAGACAAATAAAACCATGACATGTGCATATGGACTCAAATAATCATTAAAAGAAAAGAAAAAGCTTAGTTTCTATAACGCATTCCTGCCCACTCAATCCTCCATTTCCTCTTTCTTCCTCCTTAGAGATTTCCTTCGACCCCCCATTGCTTTCCACCCATTTCTTTCTCATTTTTCTCTTTATTCCTTTTGCTTTCAAAAAAAATTCCGCCAGAAGTTTCTGCCCGACTCGAAAAGTATGAAGATTGGCTGACATTTTTATGGATATTTTGTCAGAAAAAAATTCTCTCTGGCGAACCTTTTCGTTCATCTATTTAATCTAATATTCTATTTTAGCATTTGCATGATAAATTATGGACTGGAGTCATGAGAAAAATGATTGTTTATAGAACATGTGCGATATAGCTGAGGTTTATGATGGTTGAAAATGGTGGTCGGGTGGCAGACCACCTGAAAGAGAAGAAGGGGGGGGGGGACTATGTATTACACCTATCTTTAATGGTAATTCTATAGTAGTTCCATATGCAATTAAAAATTGTTTAAATCACATAAAATTAATTTCCTTACTTACTATGCTTTCTCTAATCTAATATAACAGTCTGTGGAGAGTTCAGATTTTGCATCAGTTGCATCAAAAGAGACATCTTCAATGACAGATCCAGCCATCCGGTACTCTGTCCTCCAGAAACTATAATTTTAGTGTCCAGGAAGTTCTCTTTTTTTTTTTGGTTTAACTGATTTCGTAGATTTTCAAGGTGTTGTTATGGATTGACTGTCATCCTTCTATTTTTGCTGATGCAGTTCCAAAGCAAATGAGAAGACTAAAAATGGGCTCAAGTTATCTATGAAGGAGCAGGAAAGGTATGAGATTCAAAAGGAAGTTCTGCATGCATTGTTTGATGTACCTGCAGCTTCAAGATATGATAATGTGGATGAAGTGATTCTTCCGGTGAAGGAAGTTGGGAAGTCTAGTAGATTGAATCTCGTTGTAGATAAACCGTTACAGGAAACTTTAGAACGCCAGATTCTTATCAGGACACCACAAAGTGATGCAAAAAGTAAGCAGTTGGACAGATGAAAAAGTGTTTATGGTACATTTGGCTTTTTCTAAAGGTTTCATATCTTCTTTTTAATTGCCTTTTTTTCTATGATTTTGTACTCTTGTATGGCAAGATTGCTTTTCCAGTTGAATCTGCCATTGGCAGCCAGAAACTGGAGAACTTTTTTTTTTCTTTTTCTCTTCTTAATCGTATAAGTTCTATATGTTGGAGCAAGTAAGAAATAGAAAAATGCTCCCCCTCTTCATGGTTCGTCTTTTTCTTGAGGTACCTTGAGCTTTATTTTATGGAAGTGAAATTACCATTTAACTTAACTGGACCCATAAAGACATCCATTCGTATCGAATCATATGGATGTCGGCCTGGAACAAGTGCAAGTATATTCCTGTCTTAGGTATACACTTATCCCTTGGAAACAGAGACCTAAACCTCAAAGTACCCTATTCATTCACAGAAAAGATATTAGAATATTATATGTACTGGTGAAAAGAACAACATACCCAGTGTAAACCCCACTAGTGGGGTCTGGTAAGGGTAGGATATATGCAAATATTGAATTTCTGCATGGATATTTGTAGCTATCCAGTACTCCTTTAGGATAGCTATTTTGCGTCATTTTCTCATGTAAACACCTCTTGTTCTTCAATTTTAGATGGTGAGGAGGATGAAGAAAGCTACGAAGTTCTTCGGAAAGCTGTAAAGGAGTACTGGATTACAATGAAAGAGTACTATAATGCAGTGAGTCATGGATACCTCTCTTCTACTGTTTCATGATCTGAATACCATTAAGATGCTTCATTCTGTGTCGAGCGAGAAGAAGAAAGTTTAGTATGTTAAATCTTGACTGGTATTACAAACTTAAATTGTTACCCAGGCTTCTGAAGCATTTTCCAAAGGAGATCATGATCAAGCACGCAAATTCCTGGAAGAGGTAGGGTGTTTGTTCCTTTATGTAGAGTGTCTTCACTGTTTGTATTTGAAAATATTAGTGAAGAAATAACTAGCCTCCATAGTCTCTATGAGATATTCTACTGATTGGTATCGGCTGAGTAGGTGGTGTAGAGTTACTATCTTAATTAGCTCCGTTAGGTGGTCAGAGTCTGAGCATTTCGTCAACTTCCTTCAAAGTATCCAAATATTTTACTTGCTTCTTGCTTTACACCTATCAAGGGAGGTTTTAGCTTCAACTTAGCCTACAAACATCGTAAAAAGCAAAGTAACATGCCAGGTTCAAGTTCTTCATATTCATCGACAGCTTTCACTTCTAGCACAATGAAAGAGAAAATACTCATAACATCACCTTTCACGGGAAAAAGAAGAAAAAAAGCTCCAAATTGATGCTGGGTATAAATGTCCAATTTGTGCAAGCTGTTCTCTTCCCATAAAGTTGACCTTGCCTTGGCTGATCCACTTGTTTAAATTTTCATTATGGTGGTGTGCTGGCATTTTACTCATTATCTTCTCATGAAACAGGGACAATTTTTCATGACGAAGGCGCAAGTGACGGATGAACGATCCTCTCAAAAGCTTCTTGAAACCAGGTTAGGCAGAAGTCTGGCTTCCTTTCTCTTTTCTTTCTCTACTCATGTATGTTGCTTACAGGGCTTGTATTTACCGAATACTCCAACCTTAGTTGCAGTTCCAGCAAAGAAATTGTGACACTCGACCTTCACGATTTGGAGCCAAAGGATGCAGTGCGCTTACTCAAACTTCAGTTGACTTCTCTTTGTGGATTCTCGTGTAGGTTATCGTCATTATGACTTCGTCAATTGTTTTTATATAAAAATGGCATTGATATTTTTCCTTCTATCAGCTATTCAATATCTCAAAATCTTAGTAGGGATCACTGCTGAAGAAGCTAAAGGTCCCCGGAAGCGTCTGGTATGACTTGTTTCTTCTTCTTTTCTTGGTGCTGATATGTTTGAATAATTTGGTCTATCTGCTGCTGTTTTCCTCATGGGTGTATGTTACTGACAATTGGAATATTGTAATCTACAATTTTTTGGGGCAACGCTATAAATATTACTATTGACAAACCAAATCGGCATAGAATACAAGCCTAAGAGCACCTAGCCATTTCCTCCACCTCTTATGAAGGTAAAGATGATCATAGGCCTCAAAAACGAGTCTAATTACATGTATATTCTCTGTTTAAGCCCCCTAGATCTATCCAACTTCTTCTGCATATAAGGTAGATTTGATCTATCTATTAACTCCTTACTCTGTGTAATTGCCCTCTCTATATCTACAGTTTGTCCCTTGAACAGGTTCCAGTTCTGGGCCCTCCAAGTATAATTGACCATTGCCCCCCACACAGCTGCTACTATCTTCTTCTGGATTAACTTCCAATGCTTCCTTCTATTGCCTCCCTTACATTTTTAAACCAGTCAAACTCAAAAAACAGATGCTGAGATGTCTCCATATCAGCAGATCCACAAAGACAGCAGTGCAGGCCATCCACCTGAATGTTTAGCTGAAGAAGTCTCCTTTTCTGATAGCTAACAATAAACTTGTGTTTTGGTTGTGCAACATCGTTTCATCTTTGTTCTGCAGCATTTTCCTTTTTTTCCCTACAATGTCATGTAGCTTCTAGAGATTGAGTACCTTCCTCCAGGTGTAAGATTATATCCCTGGGTAAACCAAGCCCAAACTGTGGAATCATCCTTCATGTCACCCTTACTGAGTCCTTATCCACCACTAATTGCCATAACAGTTCCCTACTTATGCAAGATTCCAGATTCTGCTGCCCTTGATATTAAAGCCTTCATTACCCTTAGGTACACAAACTGTATCCCAAGCTACAAGGCTCACTTTCCTCTTTTCTTCATTGCCCCCATAGGAACATTCTACATCTTCTATCAACCTTTTTCAACACACTCTGGGGCAGTATAAACACCATACCCCAGAAGTTATGAATGGAGAAAAACACAGCAACAATCACTTGTAATCTTCCAGCGTAGGGCAATTGCTTAGAATACCCTGTACTAATTTTATCTGATATCTTATTAATCAGAGTGGCAGGATCTACAAATTACTTTTGAAGAAAATGGTTGTTTTTTATTCTTCCTGCCTCTGCCATGTTATACACGGTATGCCTCTGCCATTGTTCAGAAAATTTGGCCTCAAGTCTAAACAATTCAGTCCAGATTGGTAACTGAAGAAGATAATAGACCTTTAATCTGACATATGGGAAGTTTAAGTGCAATTAAGCTGTGTATGCCAGTTTATCTTTTCACCTCTTAAAATATGCAAGTGGAAATTCCATCTGCATCTTTCATAAATGTGAAAACCACAATGTTCTGACGTCGAAACACTGCTGAATGGACAGTATTTAACTATCAAGTACCTTATAGTACTCTACTATAGGTGTCAGTTAGTTTATGGTCCTTGTAACCAATTACAGTAGTATAAGTTACGAAAATTAATGTGATATCCAAACTGTTTCTTTCGTCTAGGAAATAAATACTATATTATATAATCTATTTCAAAATGTACATATAAGAAACAATTGTGGTTTAGAGAATGTTTTAGTGTCGACTCTTCTCATTTTCATTATTTTTATCGCGAATATTATCTGTATAGGACTTTGGATAGGTTAGGGTTGAGACTTTCTCCCATGCTGTAGGATTAACAAAAAAATTCATTATGAACTTATTCGATCTCTGTTGTTTCATATCCCAGATAGTATGTCCAATTGAATTATTTTTCTCCATTCTATGTCTATTACATCTCATTTCTTTAGCTACTTGAATCGACATTGGACAAACAGAAGTATGAGACAGATATTTGTAAATAGGTACTGAAATTTTTGGAGAGGGATTCCATACCATGGACGGAGGAAGAAAATGGCACAGTGCTTGTGATAAGAGTGGATGTGATAGATCCGCGGAAAATGACTTTTGCTAAAAAATCAACTGCCAGAGTCCGATAAATACATCACTGAATAGATAATTTGTTCTAAAGCATGAATTTTGTATCAACTTGGATCTTGTGAAATGCTTCTGCATTTTTCATAACCACAAGGAACAATCTTGGCCGTGCTGCCAAAAAGACTTATATTTGATCCTTTAATTTTTCTTCTTAATTCTCTAGCCGGTGAACAAGTTTTGACTTACCTTGGTAAAGACTAATAGCAAATTAAATTCAGAAGTACAGTAGATGAAACATGCAATGCTTTGACTTACCTATGCATGTTGCTTTCTGTTTCGAACTTAGAATGTACTGTACTTGTATAGTTGTGCTCCATGATAGTTAGCAACTTGTATTAAAGTGGATTACAGTCCCATGCTCCATGATAGTTAGCAACTTGTATTAAAGTGGATTACAGTCCCACATTGGGTGGGAATGTAATCGTGGTTTACTTATATGGACTTCGGCAAATCTCCCCTCACGGACTGGGATTGAGTTGGGTCCAAATTCTTCCTCGTTTAGGCTCCAAGTCCACATTCATCTCAGGGCTGGACGTAGTGGGTGTTAGAGTGGATTACATTCTCACATTGGTTGGGGAATGAAAAACAATCCAAAAATCGCATGTTATAGTGCTAAAGCAAACTCGTAATTGACAAAATGTGGACACTCGATATAATTTAGAATTAAATTTATTTACATGTAAAGATGATACAAAATCTATCAAAAATAACTAAAACCAAGTTAACTGACAAAAAACACAGAATAAACTGAAGTGATCATCCATTCATTAACACTTGAAATGATAATAATTCAAGCTAATGCATGAGACACCATTGATCATTGTGTAAGTCTTTGCATCTCAGTTTGGTTATTCAATGTCTCAAGAAGAAGCGGAGGGGCGTATTGAGCAGTTCCTTGATGCTCCTCTGAATCTTGACAAAATGAAAGTATTATGGTATCAATTGACATCTCCACAACTGCAAAGAAGAGAGTTGCCACGACGTATCCAAGAAACCAGCACACCTGCATTAGAAACACGAATCTAGCTCAGAGATACAGAAGAGAAGTTCGACCCAAAGACGTTCCATCACCCTTCATTTAAATACCAAATGAACTACATTAGTCTGGATTTTAACCCACGTCATGTTCTATATCGTACTCTTCTAGTAAAGGGGGGTCACAATCATGTCTCAAAAAGAGATGTGTCCTAAGAAATGTTCACAGATACAATTTTCTCCCCCTCTTTCTAGGTGATCGAGTAATTTAGAGCTTGTTTGGCCAAGCGGCTAAATGTGCTTGTTGGCCAAACATCTCAAATTTCCAAAGAAAAGGTGCTTTTGGCCGAACAGACTCTTTGATGTCCTCCGTTAGTTTATCTTAAAGACTCAGTACTCCAGGAGTTGGTTAAGTGGCATTTTCGATGTAAGCATTCAATTCTGGTAATCAATCCTACAATCGTCAGTTAAGTGAACAGTTATACATTGTCCTGCGATTGCTAGAGTTTGGAAGTCTCCAATCCTCACAGTTATCAAACTAAGTTGTCAGGCTACAGAACCTCATGCATGAATCTTTTCAAGTGAATCATGTTCCTCAAAAGTCATCGAGCTACAAAACCACGTGCACATACTTCTAGTTAAAACAGTTTGTAAATTCATGGGAACACACTCATTTGAACCTCTTAATCATCACCATAAGAACTCATCAAGTGAAATCTTCGAACACTTGTACTAAATGATACTACAGAAGTTCACTTATATAGTTCTTCACTCTCTATATTTCTCTATGTTGCATCATTTAAGGTGGTAATCTAAACTTCTCAAAGGAGCTGGGCTATTACTTAGTTCAGTTTTGTGAAATTGATAGTTGCATCTGCTTAAATGAAAAATCCGTCCAGAAGAATTAGACTTACCAGAACCGGGAAAATTGGTGACGAGATCTTGTTATGTCCAATGTTGTACTTGTGAGTATCCAACATGAGAAAAGCAAAAAGTGCACTTGCAAGACTGACACACAGCTTCCCAAGAAAGAGAATAACATCACCAATGACGTTCACCTTCCCAATCCGAAGGATGTTACTGATAATGAGATCAGTTGCAATCTCAGAAGACTTAAAAAAGCCTTTTCCTGTTATCGCAATCTGCAAAGCATCACAAACACTATCATTTCTGATGCTGTTAAGATAATCACTATAAATCTAGATCATGTGTAACAATGATGACATGTTCTCGTTAATTTAAAGTTCTGAATTTATGAGAAGTTTAGGAACATTGAATGGGATTGCAACATTTTGTACTCTTACCAAGATGTAAGCATTACGATTCACAGATTTGATGGTCCAACCAACACACCGCAGGAGACACTGTGAGGAATTATATACCATTCTACCGAACCAACTTTCTGGTGCAGAGTTAGTAACTTTAAGTTTACGCCGGAGTGCTTCAAGTATAAACCTGATAGACTCTATAAATGAAACAATCAGAGAACCAAGAGCAACGGATCCAATGCTGTAACGTAAAAGCCGCTTCATAGAGGAGAGCACTGGGAGAAATGAAATTTCTGGCTGCACTTGCAAAAGTAAACTGATCAGTCACAAGTGCATACCGAAATACTATGTAACAAATCAGGATTTTTTTCATCTGAAAGATATAAGAAGCTGGCTACTGAAGCTGATTGCATACAAGTATCAAACGACAAACATGATTATGAGAAGAAATAGCAGAAATTCATAATATTCTGGAATGTCGAGACGAATTTTATCCCCGACATGGACTCGATGGACTTCGTTGGTTTGTTCAAAAATGAATCTGTCTAGAAAGTAAAGCAATTGGTTTTTGACCAGCATTGCTGGAAAAATGAGGAAGATTTACTCACCGATGTTCCACCTCGAGCCCAATAGTATGTAGCGACAGAACCTGCAATGACCGTTGCAGAGCTTGCCACAAAAAACTGAGTGGCCCAAAATCCGCCAAACAAATGAAAAAAAATTGCAGCAGCAATATGAGAAGTATATTGGATGCTGTAACCGCAGCAACGATCACAGCTCACCCTTTTTGATTTAAGATCATAAGCACAGCAGTTGGTGTTGCAATCATTCTGGACAACGCGTCCAGAACTAAAAAGATGAAGAGCAGCTGAAAACCAAAACATGTAGAAGATTGCTAGGATAGCATACGGAATGATGGGGAAAATTATTAATGCTTGTACTTCTCCAATGACCTTAGCAGCTACCTGCAATTAAGATTATCATTCATAATCTCAGGTTTTAAGTAAATATATCTAGAGATAAGAAGCTTTATACTCTATCCATAAGGCTCAGAACGGTGGAGAGATAGACTTACCTTCAGGACTGAAGTAGCCATAAGGATACGACGCACTATAGCGATGGATGACAAGACCGAAATAATCATTACAGCAGTCATGATAACAGCAGCAGCATGGAGATGACTTATTTCCTACCAAGCAGATAATCTAATTTAACGGTACAGCAAACTATTACATAGAGGATGATTAAACTGACAAAAGGCAAGCATACCCTTGCAGATACATGATAATACGGATCATGTTCACCAATGATGGGGGAGATAGGGTCGTTCCCTATCCATCCAGCTGGACAGGAAAGAAGAATAATTTTGTTAGTATACTCAATGGAAATATATGATGTTCAATTACACAACAAACATAAGATATAATGCAGGACCACGTGAGATCTTCACGAACTGTAGAAAAAAAAAAGATTTTTGCATAAGACAGAAAGACTTGAGCTTATCAAAAAGAAAGAAAGGATTACATCAGGAAAAGTATCTATCTTGGTGAATGGGCGCAAAAGAGTGCAGCATACATTAAACAATAGGCATCTTGTCGGCCTTTTTACTAATTTTTGTTTGATAAATGTGGTGTTTGCGCTAGCTTTTGCGCACCTCGACTAACTCCATGGAGAATGGAAAATGGAAATAAAAGGAAAGAAGTTATGTTTCCCATGAATCATCTTAGTACAGAAGTCGTGTAGTTTTCTTTAAACCCAGGGAAGGGGGTGTGAAAAATAAAAAAATCCAGAATCACAAGTACTAATAGTGCTACGAGACTTTTGGACATCGAACTAATAATAGAAAGTATAAAGTTTGTCAGAAGGTACTACATCTCAATCACAACTTGGACATAGAACTGAAAATTGACATGAATTACAATTACTACGTAACGACAGCGGGAAAACACTAGGGAGCAGTGCCTAACCTTTTAGATAGTAGAACATTGTGACTGAAACTATGAGGCCATTAAAGAGGACGACAGTTATCCAAGGCATTGCAGCCACAAGGTGACGAATCATCAGAAGCCATATCACTGATAGAAAAACTGGCAAAATTCCTCCACAAACAATCAACACTCCCCATGACTTGCCAACATCAGCTACATATCTCTGAAAATGTAACTCAAATGTGAATTTTGAACTCTTAAATAAAGAATGTGATACCATAGAGAACACAATTAAGGCACATTGTTATTATATGTGTTACTTGAGCATTTCAGTGTTCTCTTGTTTTAGTCATCGTTAGGCCATTGACACACAAGTCAAATGAAACATTTGTTATTTATGAAAATGAGCTACACTTCTACCGTTTGAACTAAAGATTTCGCAGAATTTGTGGATATGAAAAGCAATTTTTTTTACATGTGGTTGTGTATCCTGATGCAGGTCCAAGAGAAAATGTCATCTACAGCCAATCAAACGAGCAATCTACACTATACTATTGAGTGTCTCATTTTCCCCGGCAAGTTTCAATGAAAAGATTCTAGCTGCGTACTTTACAAGCAAAACAAGAGAAGTGTTAAGTCACTCAACCTTTAAGACCAAAGATCGAGAGTTAATTAAGCCATGGATAGACTTATCGACTGCGATATCCTCAACAATGTTTACACCACCCATCTCCTTCCAATGCCGCAAAGATACATTTGATGCACGGGCAATAAGCTGACAGCTCCAATAAACTGTCACAAAAGGTTAGGATATTGAAAAAGAAATTAAACATGTCAAAACACGTGAACTTCCAACAGATAGGGGGGGGGGAGTATGTTCCATTTTATCAGCTGTGGAGCTGAAATCATCAAAAAGGACCTTTAATTAAGCTGGTTCCCAAATCAATAAGAAGTACTTAGCAAACAATGTGATTGACATATCATGCCGCAAATGATACTTTCACTTACCATTAACACTTGGAAATATGACAGGGTAGCAAGGACCTTGTAGCTGCAGTGAAGTGTTTCTTAGGTCTGGAGTAAGGTCCGCAAAATAATCATAATTTCTATCGATCCAGTCATCTACTGAAAGACGAACCTCGCCTTCTGGATAGTCACACACCCAATTTAGAGAATCTTCAGATGGGATAGGACAGTCCATCAAGCAAATAGTCCTAGCATTAGAAAGTTTGGCCTGATTATCCTTTGAACCACTTTCATAAACTTGATTTGGGTTCACCCAGTATCTGAGTTCCAATTCACGAAGATCAGGATCGGCATGTCTATCACCACAAACATTGCCCTTATAGTCTAGCCCATATGTAAGCCTGATAAGCCATAACAGATGCATCAGCAATACAACAAATGAGTGAACAGATATATCCATTGACAAAGGGAAGATCTTTTTCCTATTTTTCGCATGGACAAGCTGAAAAACTCTTATAATATAATTTCATTTAGAGAAAAGAACCTTTCACAGTTATGTGACCAGAATTTTAAAAGATATTACTGAAGACATATTATCAAAAAGAATTTCTACATGTTTAGTTATGAAAAGATGAATCAGGCCACATGTGAGGGGCTAGATGAGAACATTCTTGAGTTGATTTCGCATATGGTCACTCAACTAATAATTATTATCTCGGAAGGTCACTTTCTTTGTTGAAGAAAATTGAAGTATAAGAAGAAAGGTGTACTCTTTATGAGATAATAACTATAAGTTGAGAGGCTATATGAGTAATCAACCCTCTCACAATTCCTTATTTCTAACAAGAAGTTCACATATCCATACCAATCTTTAACTTATAACACTGGCCATAAAATCAGGTTCTTTAATGACAATCTCAATAACAAAGAGCCAAAAGAGAACATTCTTTTCAACTTGTGGCAACAATTGTGCATCTTTCCACACCCTTCAGAAGGTTAAGTCTTAAAGAAGATAACTTTGTACCTCAGCAAGACAAAAACAAAGCAACATCTAAAATATACATTCAGCCAAAACAATAAAAGACTAACCTTTCAAAGAAAAGTAAATCAAACCCACATTACACTACCACAAGATATGAACAAAAATGAACACCTTACACAAAACACATTAAACTAACAGATCAAAATGCCAAAAACAGCACAGACACACTTAGGGTATGCAAAAACAGCAAAAAAGATTGCAACTTTTTTATTTCTTGATTTTTTTTTTTACCTCAATGGGTTTCCTTGGTTGAATCCAAAGCTGGAATTAACAATCATAGCAACCCAAAAAGCAATAAAGATAACAAGAAACACTACATCTCTACATTTCCTGTTGTGTTTGATAATTCCATCCCCTTTTTCAGCTACCCCACCATCACTTGAAGGGTACTTCCCTATTACAGCTCCTAAAGGTCCTCTCATTTCCACTACACCTAAATCTCTATAAAAAATCTTCAAATCTTGAATATGAAGTAGAAACAAGGGTTCATAAAAATGGGATTTTTCTTTTTGCAGAAAAGATGAAAAGGAAGTGAAGAGTGTGAAGAAAGAAGCAAAAAAGGAGTGTGAAAAAGGGACAGGGGTTTATGGGAATATGTTTCTGCTAATTCAGTAATTAGTCCCACTAATTCTGATTAAAAATGTATACTTTTTTTTTAATGTAAAGTTTTATTAGTGTTAAGACAAAGATTGTATTGGATATTTATTTAAAGGGTAAGAAGACAGAATCTAATGACAAAGTGCCAACAGGTGAAAGTGAACTGGTTTTGAGCTTCATTTTTTTCTTTCTTGTAAAGTTTTAGAAATACCCTTGTAACTTTGTTATAATACAAGAATTGCCCCTCAGATATAAAAATAAATAACTTTGATATATCTTAGCAACGAGTTCATGATTTGAAGTTTATGTATTTTTACGATAATTTCAAGTTTTAATAATTGAAATTTGAAAGAGTTATAGAGTTTTTATGTGTGAGTGTGTGGATGCAAGACTTTGGCAATAATTTTTTTTTATCAAAAATTGGAAAAAGAACTTAAATAAACATGAGAATGTTTTAAAGGAAATAAGGAGTTAGTATTGACCAATTATCATAGATTCTTGTAATTAGATTGATTAATAATTGATTAACTTTAAAAGAGGAGTGATTATTTATGGAAATAAATTTAGATTTTCTGTAAAAGTAGGTAGTGTAACAACATTTTAATTAAATGGAAGAAAATAATATATGAATAAGGAAAAAAAACTATGAGTTTTTTAATTAGAAAAGCTTTCACTTTTTCCAAGAATAGATCATTTAACATTTTTTTAGTTTAATAATAATAAAAAAGAGGATATTCACTGCAAAAATTTGGACTTTTATATGTAGGCATCCGACAATAAAAACTGTTAGGAAAAGATGGACTATAACGTGGGATTATAATATAAGATTAAATATAATGATATTTTTAATATATATATATATTTTTTTTCATTTTAGTTGTATGTATGTTTTATTGAATTAAAAATAAGATATACAGAATGTAATAATATAAAGGAAAAATTGTATATAATAGCAAATTAATAATCTAAAATAAATGGAGTAGCTAGGGTTTAATTTAATTGTGTTCTATGGCAAACGTTTACAAAAAATTGCTAAGTGTCTTTCTCTCAAATATCTCGCTCGCCACTCTCCTCCAATCTCTCGCTCGCTTCCTCACTTTTTACACAAACACAAGTGTATAAAAATTGTTTCTAATTGTATAAAGCAGAAAAAATTGTATAAATACATATATTTTTGTCCTATACACTTAAAATTATACAATAAAAATACTCCCCTGCCCAGTTTTTTTTGTCTTTCTCTCTTTCTCGTTTTTTACAATTCGATTCAATTGTATATTCCTTGTCAAGTCTCTTTCGTCTTTCTCTCTTTCTCGTTTTTTACAATTCGATTCAATTGTATATTCCTTGTCAAGTCTCTTTCGTCTTTCTCTCTTTCTCGTTTTTTACAATTCGATTCAATTGTATATTCCTTGTCAAGTCTCTTTCGTCTTTCTCTCTTTCTCGTTTTTTACAATTCGATTCAATTGTATATTCCTTGTCAAGTCTCTTTCGTCTTTCTCTCTTTCTCGTTTTTTACAATTCGATTCAATTGTATATTCCTTGTCAAGTCTCTTTCGTCTTTCTCTCTTTCTCGTTTTTTACAATTCGATTCAATTGTATATTCCTTGTCAAGTCTCTTTCGTCTTTCTCTCTTTCTCGTTTTTTACAATTCGATTCAATTGTATATTCCTTGTCAAGTCTCTTTCGTCTTTCTCTCTTTCTCGTTTTTTACAATTCGATTCAATTGTATATTCCTTGTCAAGTCTCTTTCGTCTTTCTCTCTTTCTCGTTTTTTACAATTCGATTCAATTGTATATTCCTTGTCAAGTCTCTTTCGTCTTTCTCTCTTTCTCGTTTTTTACAATTCGATTCAATTGTATATTCCTTGTCAAGTCTCTTTCGTCTTTCTCTCTTTCTCGTTTTTTACAATTCGATTCAATTGTATATTCCTTGTCAAGTCTCTTTCGTCTTTCTCTCTTTCTCGTTTTTTACAATTCGATTCAATTGTATATTCCTTGTCAAGTCTCTTTCGTCTTTCTCTCTTTCTCGTTTTTTACAATTCGATTCAATTGTATATTCCTTGTCAAGTCTCTTTCGTCTTTCTCTCTTTCTCGTTTTTTACAATTCGATTCAATTGTATATTCCTTGTCAAGTCTCTTTCGTCTTTCTCTCTTTCTCGTTTTTTACAATTCGATTCAATTGTATATTCCTTGTCAAGTCTCTTTCGTCTTTCTCTCTTTCTCGTTTTTTACAATTCGATTCAATTGTATATTCCTTGTCAAGTCTCTTTCGTCTTTCTCTCTTTCTCGTTTTTTACAATTCGATTCAATTGTATATTCCTTGTCAAGTCTCTTTCGTCTTTCTCTCTTTCTCGTTTTTTACAATTCGATTCAATTGTATATTCCTTGTCAAGTCTCTTTCGTCTTTCTCTCTTTCTCGTTTTTTACAATTCGATTCAATTGTATATTCCTTGTCAAGTCTCTTTCGTCTTTCTCTCTTTCTCGTTTTTTACAATTCGATTCAATTGTATATTCCTTGTCAAGTCTCTTTCGTCTTTCTCTCTTTCTCGTTTTTTACAATTCGATTCAATTGTATATTCCTTGTCAAGTCTCTTTCGTCTTTCTCTCTTTCTCGTTTTTTACAATTCGATTCAATTGTATATTCCTTGTCAAGTCTCTTTCGTCTTTCTCTCTTTCTCGTTTTTTACAATTCGATTCAATTGTATATTCCTTGTCAAGTCTCTTTCGTCTTTCTCTCTTTCTCGTTTTTTACAATTCGATTCAATTGTATATTCCTTGTCAAGTCTCTTTCGTCTTTCTCTCTTTCTCGTTTTTTACAATTCGATTCAATTGTATATTCCTTGTCAAGTCTCTTTCGTCTTTCTCTCTTTCTCGTTTTTTACAATTCGATTCAATTGTATATTCCTTGTCAAGTCTCTTTCGTCTTTCTCTCTTTCTCGTTTTTTACAATTCGATTCAATTGTATATTCCTTGTCAAGTCTCTTTCGTCTTTCTCTCTTTCTCGTTTTTTACAATTCGATTCAATTGTATATTCCTTGTCAAGTCTCTTTCGTCTTTCTCTCTTTCTCGTTTTTTACAATTCGATTCAATTGTATATTCCTTGTCAAGTCTCTTTCGTCTTTCTCTCTTTCTCGTTTTTTACAATTCGATTCAATTGTATATTCCTTGTCAAGTCTCTTTCGTCTTTCTCTCTTTCTCGTTTTTTACAATTCGATTCAATTGTATATTCCTTGTCAAGTCTCTTTCGTCTTTCTCTCTTTCTCGTTTTTTACAATTCGATTCAATTGTATATTCCTTGTCAAGTCTCTTTCGTCTTTCTCTCTTTCTCGTTTTTTACAATTCGATTCAATTGTATATTCCTTGTCAAGTCTCTTTCGTCTTTCTCTCTTTCTCGTTTTTTACAATTCGATTCAATTGTATATTCCTTGTCAAGTCTCTTTCGTCTTTCTCTCTTTCTCGTTTTTTACAATTCGATTCAATTGTATATTCCTTGTCAAGTCTCTTTCGTCTTTCTCTCTTTCTCGTTTTTTACAATTCGATTCAATTGTATATTCCTTGTCAAGTCTCTTTCGTCTTTCTCTCTTTCTCGTTTTTTACAATTCGATTCAATTGTATATTCCTTGTCAAGTCTCTTTCGTCTTTCTCTCTTTCTCGTTTTTTACAATTCGATTCAATTGTATATTCCTTGTCAAGTCTCTTTCGTCTTTCTCTCTTTCTCGTTTTTTACAATTCGATTCAATTGTATATTCCTTGTCAAGTCTCTTTCGTCTTTCTCTCTTTCTCGTTTTTTACAATTCGATTCAATTGTATATTCCTTGTCAAGTCTCTTTCGTCTTTCTCTCTTTCTCGTTTTTTACAATTCGATTCAATTGTATATTCCTTGTCAAGTCTCTTTCGTCTTTCTCTCTTTCTCGTTTTTTACAATTCGATTCAATTGTATATTCCTTGTCAAGTCTCTTTCGTCTTTCTCTCTTTCTCGTTTTTTACAATTCGATTCAATTGTATATTCCTTGTCAAGTCTCTTTCGTCTTTCTCTCTTTCTCGTTTTTTACAATTCGATTCAATTGTATATTCCTTGTCAAGTCTCTTTCGTCTTTCTCTCTTTCTCATTTTATACAAATTCAAATTGTATATAATCGTTCTATACACTTATAATAATACAATTCGTTTTTACACAATTCTCTGCCCAAGCGTCTTTCTCTTTCTTGTTTTATACACTTCATTTTATACATTTTGCTTCAACTGTATATGTATATCGAATTATACAATTTCTATGTTTGCTATGGAGCACAATTATGCAAACTTTGCTATAGCATATAAATATAAAGTTTTTATTACGCTATAATTGCGCTCCATAGCAAATAAATAAAAAATTTATATTCAAAAAAATATTTTTATTTATTTGCTGTTCCCAAATTATTATTATTCAAGCCCACTCCACCACTATCTCTAAAAAGAAAAAAAAAAGAGTAATAAAAATAGCCGCCGAAGAGTAGATGCATTTCCCATCACCGAAAAATCCGGAGATAGTTTGCTGTTAGTAGAAATAATATAACATAGATTGCGAATTCGATCGAACTCATTAATTTTTATTTAATATCTATATATTAGTTTTCAGAAAATTCTTAAGTATATATAAAATTTAATAATATTAAAAAATTAAAATTTAGATTTCATAAATTTTAAATTTCGAAAAACTTGTTTGATTTGCTAAGAGGAAAAGGACAGTACCCAAGGACGGCGCATGTCAACCACTTCAAATGTTGCAGGATGTCCAAATTAGCATGTACTATTTACAGAGAAAATTTATCACACAAGTATAATTTAATAAAATCATATAATATAAATTTGTTCAATGTTAATTAACAAATGAAATGTATATCCATTAATATTATAATTTAATATCGAATAGATTGAGTTTAATTTGTAATGCTCAACAAATCATATCAGTAGACTATCAAGATTTCATTTTAGCTGGATCTTCACTTACTTGACCATATGTGACATTGATATATTATTGAGGTCTTAATCATACAGTATTTTTTTTTTGTGAACATATCAATTGCAAATTGTAAAACTGTTTATTCAAAAATTACATCCTTTTATCTTTTTTCAAACTCTAGCTTTAGAGTGAAAACGAATGCTACTAAATAATAACTGTAAACACCTGGTAATGCTGATCGATCCGAACAAGGCTGCAAAATCGCCAGTTTTTTACCTTCATTTTGACAGTACAAGATGCAAGCTTGTTGCAATCGTGTACCATTGTTCATCACTGCTCTTCACATATCTTCAAGTACAGATAATGAATAAGTTCACAGTATACAAAGCTAGCCTCAACAGTAATAACAGTGTGGCTTACTCTTTTTTATCTCCGTTTTCTCCAAACATGTTGAGGTAGATAATAGAGAAAACGAGACAGGCGCATGTTCCTCCAGGCTTGGGCAGAAGTTTACTTGCTCTGCTCATAGCTAAGAATTTCTTCTTTTTCATTCTCTTCTTCTGTTCCACTGGCTTCTGTGTTTCTAGTCGCATCATGCACGTCTTTATTTCCAGTAACTACTGTCTTTAATGAGCTAAGGAAAGCCTCTACTTCTCTAGAGTCTTGTTGGTCACCGAGCCATTTACTTATGCTTGACACCAGATGGGGTTTTGGTCTCCATGCGGGATTTTGTCCTCGTACAGCTATAGCTTCTTTCATGCATTCAAAAGCCTTTTCCATATTATTCATATTCAAGTACCCTGCAGCGATGATAGCCCAACTATTTGGGATTGGTGTCTGACCTTTCTTGATAATATCATGCAGCATGGTTTCAGCTTTATCAACTAAGTCATTCTGGCAATATCCAATTAGAAGGATATTTGGCACTCTAAAATCATAGGTGCGGCAAGAAGACTCCCACTCTTTTAGCACGGTCTCAGCTGTCTCTAGTTCACCAAGCTTCACTAAGGAACCTAACATGGTGATGTAGTCCCTGTTAATTTGCTTTTTACACACAACCTTATGTACACCCCACAATCGCAACATCTCTTCCTTGTTGCCTAGATTTCCGTAGTGGGAGATCAAATGATTGTAACCTATTGGATCTTTATGTAGCCTATCTTCTAACTTTTTCAAGAAAATAAGAGCTTTCTCCTTGAACTTGGCTTTAATATAAACATTAGCCATCATGGAATAGGTGATCCAGTCCGCCGATATGAAAGGCTGACTTTCCATTTCTTCAAGAAGCTTCTCCATACCACTAAAATCAGCTCTTTCTCCACAGCAATTGATGCAGATCCGATAGCTGAAGTTATTAGGGGTGACACCATTCTCCTTCATCTCTGATAGCACTTCAGAGACTTGCTCGAGTTGGCCAGTACTTCTGTAAAGGCACATGAGATTGTTGTAAACAAGAGTACAGTGAGCATAACCAAGTTCCTTCATTTTCTGAAAGTGGGTTAGGGACTTCTCAACTAGGCGTTCTCTAATATAACAGTTAAAGAGAGCACCGGAAGTCTTATCATTCTTCTGTTCATCGGTAAGGTTATTAAAGTAGCACTCTGCAGCTTCCCAACCATGCACAACACCAATAAGATCCAAATGCACAGCACAGTCTCCTGACTTGAAAGGGCAGAGACCTCTGACACTCATCCACTCTGAAACCTACATGGAAACAAGCATGCACCACCAGCTTTAGTAACAAGGGAAAGTCAGATGTAGCAATAAAATTCAGAGACCAGAAGTTGAAACATGTTCCTTTCTCCCCTTCTACATCAGATGCACAAGCATTTCCTATCATACTCAATTTCTTCTTTGTAAGAAACAGGGTTTTCTAAGAAAACTTCATTTACAATCCATTTTTGTTGAGACCTGAATCCTATCTTGCTTGGACTCTCCAAAATGTTGTCGTACCTATGCTCAATCCACTAAAAATGCAAAACTTTTGGAGGATCTGACACATGCCCATCGACATTTTTGAAGAGTCCGAGCAACATAGCCTGAATCAATTAAGCAGAAAATGGGTTGGTTGAAGTCACGTGAGGGGACTTAGCTCCGCACCTCAGCTTTTCCAAATCTGGTGTGCGAACTTAGTCCATCTATATATGGATGAGCTATTACAGCAAAGGACGTCAGATTCCAGAATTATCTTGAAACTACTCCCCTTCAATCTTCATCTATCCTAACCGATTTCTCCCTCTATTCTTTCTATCTCTTATCTTTCTCTGCTCCTTTATCCTTCTATCTTCCTATTTCCTCCTATTATATCTTCCATTTCTACCTTGCTTCATATCAAGTAGAGGTTGATACCAACTGCCGAGAGCTTGTACTGATTCATATAGTATTTCCTTTAAATTTTTTTCATTCATTATCATTGCATTTAGTTTGTTATCGTTCATATGAGTTGGATTTAGCGACTGTTAGATAGCATTGTCCCTGTTACTCATTATAATCTCAATTTCAACATAAAAACTGCGGTGAAGCTGTTTAATTCTATGGATAGATCCACTAAGTTCATTATAATTTATAAGCCTTTCGCTAAAGAAGATTAAAAATCAAAGAAAGACCAGCTCAATCTCAATCTCATTACTCAAGTTCCACATAATCCCCCTCCCCAAACAGAAATCAATCACTCAATCAACTTAGGACCCGATTATCATTAGCATAAGATATCACTTTTGTCAAATTTTTCACTCAAAACTTGGAGAAAAAAAAAACGTATTTTCAAGTGAAATGCAACTTCAAACCTACATACTCTTGCATCAAAATACCTCTCTTTTTTCAAATATCACTCAAATTCATATCGAAACGCCTACTTAACCTCGATCGAAAATTAACTGAGTCAGCTATACTAATCATCCATATCTATTCCCCTCTATTCAGGACTATCATATTCGAACACTAACAAAAACAACACCATACCCTACGGTTACATTCCAATACCAACTAAAAAAAAATTGCAGGAAATAGAACCTGGAGAGCTTGAGAAAACCGTTTACGGCTACGGAGATCACGAACAATGCGTTGAAGCTCGAAGCTAGTGACTTTTCTGCCCTCATCCACCCATTCATCCAGAACTGGAATTATGAGATCCGCATGCCTCACAGGGCTAATTCTGGAAAACAAATTGTTACGCTTCGAATTTGAAGAATACACAGTGCAATAAGCACGAACTGGAAAAGCTCTTTGAAGAAGATTGTAAGAAATTGATCTTCTCAAAATTGCGAAGTTCATTGATGAGCTTATTGGCTTTGTTGATTGTGATGATACTGAAGAACAACAATGGTTTAAGCTTCCCAACATTGAAATTGAACAGAAAAAATTGAAATAGATGAACAAAGAAGACAGTTGAGATTTAGGGTTTTAGACAATTAATAATACCAATTTGACACTAATGATAAAGTAATAAGAAATATAAATCTTTGCATCTTTTATTTTCGATTTCCGTTAAAATACTACGCATATTTCCTCATAACTTATACATATGTTAGTTACGAGGGATTTTAAATTACAAATCAAATGTCGAATTAAACTTATATATATGAATAAGTTACTCGCTAATTAGCTATCTTATATAAGATATGTACGAATAAGTTGTCTCTCTATTGGCTACCAAACGATTTTCAGCTTTTTCATTAAATTAGGCAATATATAATCATATCAGTTAAAAATTTAAGTGGAGAAGTAACTAATTCCCGTGTTACTAATTATTACATGCATAATTATTTTATTATTTCACTTTTAATTGTCATGTTGCGTTTTTCAAAAGTTAATTTAATTAATTTTAAAAATTAAATTAGATTTTATTAGTTTGATATTTTAAATAAATTTATATATAAATATTTCACTTTTTCTTCCGCATTTGTTTAGTTAGTTCTTTAGAATTCTTGTTGAAGTTTTACTATTGTATGTTGTATGCTTGTTCTTGCTATACTGTGATACTTTATATGTATAAATGTTGCAACGTTGATCACACTTGTTGTAAATGAGATTTGGTACATTGACTTTCAGGTTTTAGGTTGTTTACTTCTGCATTTGTTTAGCTAGTTCTTTAGAATTCTTGTTGAAGTTTATGAAAATCTTTTACTTAGTTTATTTAATTTGCTTCCGTAACTTAAATGTCTTAGTTTTTAGATTATTTGTTTTAGTTTGGATTGTAGTAGTGATACACCCATCAAAAAATTAGTGTGAGTGTCAATCACGACAATCTGGATCGTGACAAAGAATAACTATTAGGATTGACAAAATGGAAAAAAATGCAATCAACTATATGTTAATTTTCTAAATCACAATTATTTTGGACCATTTTGTTTATGACAAAAATACAAATAAAATAGTGAAGAAGCTGAGTATAGTGACAAACTATTCAATTAAGCGGTTCCATTAAATAACATTACTAATTTATGCAACTATTACTAAAATATTACCATCAACAAATGTAGCGCAACTGATGAAATTGCTTCTTTCTTAATCAGACGTCTCGACTTTGAATTTTGAGTATGAAAAACTCTTTAATAAGGAGTGTTTCCCCTCATATAGCGTTCTATATGGTGCAAATCCATAATAGTCGGACTTCAATATTGATATTGAAAATGAAACTTTAATTCTATATTACGTATGATATAAAAAAATAAAGTGCATGCTTTTTGTTTAGATTCCTTTACCTATTTCAGTAATTTATTCTATTCACATCTACTTTCCTTTATGTATTAGTGAATTGATGATGGTATGTTTTACAATTTACATTATAATTATTTGTTTACATATTACCCTTTATCTTCTAATTTTTTTTACAAATTCATCAACTTGTGAATTTTATATATGAACTTTATATTTGTGATATAAAAAAAAAAGCACGATCACATTTTTTCTTAGCTCATTCATGAGAAATAATACATTTATTATTGAAATTAGTAAAATATACTTGTTTGTCACACTCTCAAAATTATAGAGCATAACAATTACATCGTGTTACGTAATACATAAAAATAAAATCATGAACATTATACATCGTATCGACTAATTCCAATAATGAAATTGTCATGCAAAAATAAAACGTAAAAATACAAAACAAAACAATTTAATTATTATTTTTTTGATTAACTTACTAGCATGTCCATGAACCATCTAAAAAAAATCTTAGGTCATGAACATGATGTAGGTTAAATACAAAATTTAAAAGTATACTTTCTATTTAGGTTTAATTAATTAAATTGTCTGCGTGAGGCAAAAGTTTGTCCAAATTTCCATGCAGAAGGTACAACGTTGATGAATTTCACCGTCTTACCATCAACCAATGTGATTCTAAACGACAACGTTTGTGATCGAAGATCGTTTCGACTTTGCCAATTGACACCCCAATTTCTATACATTGGAATCCAAGTTTTTGTTCTTGAGCCTCTAATAGAAACACTCTTAATATCACCACTACCTCCCACATTAGATATCATCACCATGTTGAAATTTGATTGTCCTTTTAATGTGAAACGTACTCCTCCACTCCTCTTACATGCCACCCTGCAAAAATAATTCATATTTTATATATCAGACAGCGGAGTTACAGTTCTACTTATGATTTGATAGAATACAACAACTTTGAGTTTTCACTCGACACATGATACAATCATTGATATAACATCATTTCATTATACGTAACAATTAATTGTATCTGATCAAATGATGTCGTTATAAAAAAAAAGTTTGAATATTTTATCCAAATATATAATTCATTAAGTTATCGTTTTTAAAATCGAGAAATCAAAAATTCAAAATTTTAGTTACGATTCTATTGAATATATATAAAGTAAACGTGCCAAAAGGTGTTATATATATATTATATATTACAAATATATACAAAAGTTGTTGATCTTGTTGTAGTGTGATTCTTAATGTATATAGGCTTTATTCTTGGACATAAAACAAGTTGCTCACATGCTAATTATTCTTTTTCTACATATGTTGTCTTTTCTTTTTGTTTAGTCTTACAAGTTACAATGTACGTAGCATCATGATTTATTTATTAAAACAAAAAAAAGAGTTTGACTTTTATTAACCAAAACGTCCATAATAAAGGTATAGTTAAATTTTTTTAAAAAAAGATTTATAAATTCTGCGTACGTCACTGATCATTATAATTATATATACCTGGTGTAGAGAACGGGAACAACACCTTCATTGCCTTGTCTAGCAATGCGAAGGAAAGCGGGCAAAGACATGTCAAAATGTTGACGTGGTGCATCACACCACCCTCCGTGGTTATTTGGAGGGCAGAAGTTAGTGGCCGTCACAGTGACGGCCCCATGTGGGATGCACCACCTGCGATCGAGCTGGCGGTTGCATCTCACTCTATAGCAAGCTCCACATGCTTGTCCATTTCTGAATAAGGCACTACTTAATGCCGCTGTGTTAACTCCAAATCCAGCATGATAAGGGTTGTCATAACCACAAGCTCCACCTAATGACCAAATTTAATTAGTTTGTACTTCTCGATACGTCTAATAAAATATTCAACATGTGTTTCAGTTAGATTGAGTTATGATTCATGATCTAGCCTATTGAAATCGACGTGTTATAATATCGATTAGTCAAAAGTAGAGTAAAATGCAACTCAAATATAGAAAAGTACAAAAAAAATAAAATAAAAATGATAGAGGAAGTTTGATCATGTTGAACAAATTGAATTATGACTCTTTTATTGATCGATCTTGACAATCAATGTGTCATGATCAAACTTTTGAACAAATTAGGTTATATATATATATATATATATATATATATATATATGACATGTTTATAATTTGATTTTTTTCTGATCACATATTCATATTTGACCTCTACACATTCGTTTACTGGTACTATAAAGTAAGCTATGTTTTAAAGCCAATTTATTCTAGAAACAAAACAATTGTGTTGTTTCAATCGATCGTAATCTTAATTCAACCTATAAAAGCTAGCTCAACATGAGTAAAAAACGCTGGTGAGAACTTAACGAGATGCTTACCGAAAGTGCTTGGATCTTGATTGACTCCATAAAAAGTAGCACGACCATTAAGCCAATTTTGTGCGTTAATCTCCACAATAAACAAATTACAAGTAGTAAACAACAAAACAAACCTCAAAATCTTAATGTTAGGAACAAAATTCTCCATAATTAAAATTTTGAAATTTTCAAAATGGAACAAAGAATATAATGTAATAATAATATTTCTTAGAATTTAAGTGAAAGATAATGAGTGGAATATTAATGCATGAATGAACGTGCCAATTTTATAGACTTTAGGATTCTATAATTTTTTTCAAACAAATAATTAATGCAGTAATAAGAAATACGCGTTTGTCGGTGATTATACTTATAATAGAAACTTTAATTAATTATTCATCTTACAAAATACTATGAATTAGCAAAAATGATTAGAACTACTAATTGTTTAATTAGTATAAATTAGCATTTCTTATATATTCTAAATCCACGAAAATGCTACTAGTAGTACATAGTAATCACTTGAAACAGTTGTACATGTAACGCAAAATATAAATATGTATAATAATTTGTTATAAACGATAGGTTTGAATCTATAATTTTTTAAAAATAAAATGGATTTAATCAACCCATCAATACTAAGAATATTAAAAATTGAATATTATTATTACGAAATATTTTGTATTCGCACGACTTAGAATAGCCTCCATAAAAATTTCCATCATTTGAATTAATTAGAAAAGTTTCTCATTTTTTTTCTCTCTCTTAACATCGAGATACTTCAGTCCACCTCTATCAGATACTGTACATTATAACTTAATTTGTATATAATGTAAATATTATTATCGGAATATATTAACCTCAAAACCCTAATAATTTCAAACCTAAATCAGTATGAATTAGGTTTATAACTGTGTGTACGACTATGTATTTGATACATAACTCATGTATTTGTTTGATATGTATCGGGCAAAAGAAACAATGTATCCGCAAATTCTGAAAACTCTAAACTTATTTTAATTTAAAAAAATTTCAAAATAAAATGTAATTACCGCAATACGCGTTTTTTCTTTTTATTATACTGAAATGTACGTAAAAGTTTGTTCAAAAAAGGGTTGAAAATAGAGAAAGAAAAAAGCAAGAAAAGACCACATGTCACAGTTTATGAAAAAAAAATGTTTTTATTGCAATTCGTCGGTGATTATCCTATCAACAGCTAATCATATATGTATTTTTTCCGTCTCAAATTATTTATCGTAATTTTTAAAATTATTTATCATGAATTAATATAATTTTAATTGTCGTTATTGTTGTTATCACAAAAGATAAAATAGTTATCGCCTATTAATTAATATTTTTTAAAGATATGTAAAAGCGAGAATTATGATAAATAATTTAAGACGGAGGATAAGTATATGATTTATTCATGTTATATTGACTTTAGGATATATCTAATTATTCAGTCGATTGATACAATTTCATTAACTTAATATTGGTTGTACGGAGTACGACTTTTATCTCTTTCCTGGTACTTTCTTTTTATTAATTTGAATTAAAAAAATTAATACTAGTAGACAGTAGCAGATGGAATAACTGAAATCTTGTTTGTCTTTGCTGTAATGGATTATCCACATGTTCATACGACGATGAAGTTGTTCCTTTTTTAATTAAAAGTTTCAAATATAAATTTTGAATATGAAAAGATTCTTAATACGGAACACTATTTCGATTGAAGCCTTAAGCGGCGAATATATGGATTTCTTATTGTTGTTGTTGTGTATATAGATGTTAAATTCACCTAGTATGTTCACTTCTTTATTTTTTAAAGCTCGTTAAAGAAAACCTTATTGTTAATACGAACGCAAGTATTGAGATTAAGAAATTCACAAATTATTATTATATTTAGAATGGTCAAATGCATAAACAGATCTGTAAACTTGTTGGGCTTTCCTCCTCATTTACCTCAACTATGTTATTTTTCTATTGAATTATTGAACCACCCATAATTTGTTCCTTTTAAGTATCGTTGGCTCATGTGAACCATAATTTGTGAGAGATATTGATAGAGGATACATATGTTGTTCCAGAACTCATTAGTCCAATTGAGAGTGAAATTGTTCAAGAATAATTGTGTTTGGAAATTGTTCGAGAATAATTGTGTTTTACTTCAAGTCATTTGAACACATTAGAAAACAAATGAAACCAACACACGGTTGTCTTCATTCCTTCAATCAAAATCATTACAGTACGAACACAATTGAAGGCATTTACAATAGAAAAGCTGATCAAAACCAACCAACAGTGTTTAAACGAAACAAATTATGGGTGGTTCAATGATTCAATAGGAAAGTTGAGTTACCTGAAGGAAAAAACCCGACAAGTTTAGGGATCTATTTATGAGTTCGGTCATTTAGAATCCTATTATTAACACAAATGTAAAATCTCTATGCAGAGATCCAGAGTAGACTAAACCACAAGACTCTATTCTACACAGTCTCACGCTGCATTTTCGAGGCTTGGATCGAAAACTTAAATTGACTTATGAAAATCCAAACAATATTAAAACAAAAAGAAGATGAAGATCAAAGAACACAGAAAAAAAATTTGGAAAGTAACATGTTCATTCCTCATATTACATTGCCAATATCACAAAGACCATTTTGGGCCACAAAGCAAAAGGTTCACTGGGCTCCTTACAAGAGACTACCAAAGTAACAGAACAGATAGCCATGGCTATGTCTGTTGCCACTTTCTCAAGGGCAACAAAGTTCCGCGAAAGAGAAGGGAATGCACAACAATATAACAGTAGAAGGAAAAAGAAAAAGCAACCTTTACGCGGTATGAAGCTTTTCTTTGGTGGTTGTTCAATCTCTTATATGCCTATGTATTTCTACTATCTACTAATCGACTGTTAGCGACAACAGTCTGCATAATTTTCACAACTATACATCATATGTTAAACGCTCAGAATAAGAGAAGGCATAGGATAATGCAGCAGAAAAGAAAGATGGATAATCTGTTAAGAGATTTTTCCACTTGCCTCATTCTAAAACCGCCACTTCCTGGAATGGTGGAAGTGTTTGGGTGAGGATAAGCAAATAAACTTGTGTCTGAGTTCCCAAACATCCTTCCCAAAAACATTTCTCCGAATACCCCAACTGTTGGGCTGGACAAACTGATCGTTGAAGTACCCCCAAAGCTGGATGGAGCCAAAGCAGCATAGCTACCAAAGGCAGAGGGGACGGATTGTCTGTGATGAAGTTGCTGACTCACGTGAGAAGCTGGAGACAATGAATTAACGAGAGTTGCTATCTCAATGGCTTGAGGCCTGCGTGGTACTACAACATCCCGTTGAGACTTCTTGGATTCAGATTCTGTGGATGATGTTCCACGGCCATAGAGAGGTACCAGCGATGAGTTTGAGATGTGAGCCTTACAGACTGGACATTTACATTTCTCTTCTGATCCCGGAGTAGATCTATCAACTTGAAGCCACTTGTAAATGCAAGGCCAGCAGTAGAGGTGTCCGCAGAGGGTGACAACTGGATCGTGTGCCGAGTCGAGACAAATATTGCAATCATAACCTCCTGTTATATTGTCAGAACTTGATGTTGGAACTGGAACTGGAATTGCACTCCCCTTCTTAAGGGAAACATCTTCTTCAGATACAAAAGTGAACATATCTTCATCAACAAAATTTTGTTCCAAAGCCATGAGGTCTGTTAAAACGGAAAAATTTGCAAACAAATCAGTCACCCTATAAAGTTCATTCAGACACTCCACGAATAAATCCATAGGAAGTAAATGACCATCGATACAAACTTAACCTGAAAATCTACAAGGACAGGATCTATAAAATAGCTAAAAACAAGAAATGAACCATTCAAATGAAAACATACACATTCATCAGCACAACAACATGATTGAATGTCAACAACTTCTATCGAAGCATGAAATCAGATATCCAAAAGACTATTATATATAGTTGGTCCGTTTCTGACGAGTTGACCATTTGGAAAGCAAAATGAAGAAGACAACTTAACAAAGCATCTTCCTATTCTTCATTTTTTTCGTTTTCCTTTCTTTTAGAACTTAGCCTATAGGGAGTATGCATGTGATGAGGAGCAAGGTTGGAAAATTAGAGTCCCAACTCCCAAGTAAACACGCTCTAAATACTAAACCATATAATTGCATCCATTCGCTAGAACCTGTCTTCTTCAAAACAGAAGTGGCGGGGCTGAAAAAGTAGATCACAAAGCTAGAGTGTGGCTAAAACTGCATTTAAATTCGTTTTGATTGACAATACATTTGTTTGTCAAACTCCAGTCTACATCTCCAAGCCTACATTTCAAGTCTAAAAGACGAAAACACATAGAAACGCAGTCGGAAATGTTAATATATTTATGCCAATAGGAGATAAAAACACAAAATTTTGATGGCACAAGTTTGACATATAACAAAATTATCTCCTCAATTCCTCTTTCCATTTCTCCATTTCATAAATGCACGCAAAACTTTCCCTATCATGCATTTGAAACGAAACAAATAAAATTCTTCAATTTCTGAAACAAAATAGGCATTGCACAAAACTAAAATCATCAAAAGAACTCACTTGCACAAACAGTTCAATGAATATAAAGATTTTATTTTACACAAAACTAATCAACACCATTAATTCTTTCTGTTTTTGTTTCCACCCTGATACAACAATACCCGCATTAGAACCCGACTAATTCATTGTATTTTTTTTCATTTCTTTAGCTCAAACCCGATACCTCTGATTAAACATAGAATTCATCCCCGATCCCACAACATAGCAACACTAACTACTCCTACCCATAACAAAAAAAAAAAAAATTAACCAAAAATTAAAGTAAGTTGACCAAATTCCTTCACAATGTCAAAATCCAAAATTAACAATCTTAACCTCAAATTGAAAATTTTCCATTTTCTCAATTAACACAAAACTCAAAACAAACATCGATTACAATGAACAGAAATCATAACAAATAATTCAATCAATAATATGCGAAAACAAAGATCTCAAAAACATAAACACAAAAACAAAAAATAAGATGAAAAACGTACCCAATAGATGAAAAACGTAAGGACGAAGTTTCAATAATGGCGAATTGCAGAAAGCGAAGGTAAAGATACAGTGAGAAAAAAGATGAAAAATTGAATGGAGGAGGATAACGGGTCAGTTTCGATATTTATTGGGGTTGATTTTGTATTTATAGAAAGTTCAGTTCCCAATTTTCAATTTTTATTATTACTTCTCAACCGCGTAATTTGAGAAAAATTAGGGACGTGCGTGTAACCCTATTTTCCCAGTAGTTACTATTTTTTTCGATATCTATTTTGGGGCTCGATATATTTAAATTTTTTATCCAAATGTTATTTAAAAAGTAAAAAGGGTTATTGAAAGCGATTTTATATAATAAAAAATAGTTATTACTTCATTACCAATCAACAATGCGCTTTAGATTTTATTTTTTCGTTTAATCGAATTTTATTATTGATAATGTCTATTAATGTCAACATACGAATCTTTGAATCGAAACCCTTTCCAACTAGATATTTGCCTATTTCAATCTTTAGGGTCAAACTTGAAATGTTTGAATAATACGAAGAAATTTCAGTTATTATATCATGCCTTATGATTTTTATTTCAAATTCGATGAACGTAGTAGTTCATGATTTGGATTCTTACATGTGCTTTTATTCCTAAATATAATTAGTTGTTGTGTATTTATATTACTTTATTAGTTTTAAGATGAATTTGAATATGAGTAAGATTTTTTGTTTTATATTTGATAGATATATTAAATGATTTTTCTTCATACGACCTAATATTGATTGACAAGATTAGTTGAAACTTATTATTGATAGGAGGGAGTAAAATATTGTGTAAAACTAAAAAACTTGTATTTTAGCTGACTCGAATATTACCATTATTTTTTTAAAAAAGTATTTTTCATTACTTTTTGCAAGTTTTATGAACTAGTTTGCCACAAATAAGAAGATCATGTTTGGAATGACATTATGTTGGGAGGATAAGGTAAAAAATAAAAACTTAAACTTATGACTAAAACACACCATTTTAAGAAATCTTTGTAATAACTTAATTATTAGATTAAATTTTTAACTTGCGTAAAAAGTCAATATTTATATATATATTCACAATTAAACCTATATACAATATAATTTTTTTCGGAAGAAGAAGAAGATATTCACAATTAAGTTGTATTTTCCTCTTTCTTTCATTCTTCAACTACCAAAAATAAAAAGGAAAAAGTTTTAGTGGAATTTTAAAATCACTATACTATTATAAAGGCTCAATTATAAAGAGTGATTGGCACGTTAAGTGTGTTTATTTTTCTAATTTTTCTTATTTCAATGTTCAAAACATGTTTCAAAACTAAACATATTATATTAATTATCTTTTTCTCGTCTTTAACCTGATTTCTATCTAAATATTTAAAATATATAAAAAAATACGTGAAGTCTTAATTCTTTTTATATTATTATTCTAAAAATATATATCTTTAATAATTAATCAAAATTTATGTAGATTTATTATTGAAAAGTGAAGTGTGACAAATATCATAAAATGGGTGTAATTCTTCTTAAACTATGTTTGGTGTTAACTTGATTGATACTTACATAGAAGGTAGTATACGTTTCTTATGACAATGAGTGTAAACTACACATGTTTATGTGTTTAATTAATTCTTATAGCATATAATTAATTATAGTTTTAGTTTGAAAGTAATTAATGTTTTCATGTGCAACCGTCAAAAGGTTCATTTGATCACGCTAATTTAATATAAGAGCACGTTAATATTTGGAAAAACAAGAGAAAGCATGACCGACTCATTTAAATTTATGTAATGACAAGGATATATGTGAATCTCTAAATTTACGAGAAGGTTGTTGCACTCTTAACTTACAAAAACGCTCACATAATTTACTCTTTTAAATAATACATGAAAAATAAGTAAAAATATAACAAGATACACAAGAAAACTTATGATCATGGTGTTCAGATCACCTTTTGACATACTTTGATTGATTAATTCTGCAAAATAATTGCCACCTCTATCAACAATAACTCTATCCACCAAAACTAAGACAGATGAAAAAAATCATATAAATTTTCATGATTCTCAACAACTTGATCGATTGATTTAGATGTGTATTAGTGATATCTTTATCCCTAACGAAAAACACATGCAACAACCTTCCAATATATTTGAGCAAATAATCAATGCTACGTGGGCTTTGAGTAGAACTTATCCACAATATGTTTTGACAGTTTAAGAGTACCTTACAGCCTGTATGTCCATTATCTACAGAGACATAATAAAGTGGAGCACTTTTTTTTCCCCTGTAGGTATATCAGAGGGATGGACCATTTAGTTTTTTAAACATACTGTTAATGCCATGTCAGCTGAGAATTATCATCCACATATCAAAGGGCCTGATATACCATTCGCTAAAGAAATAGACTCACATATATCCTTACCATTATTAGACGAATGCCCGAATATGTTGACATGAATTTCAGCTCTATCAAATACAAATTTGCTATCAGCAGTCAGAAAGGTGTTGAACAGCCCAGAGAACCTCTGTAGTGAGTACCTGAACTCACAAAACCAAAGATTACTGAAAAACATATATAGCATATGTGCTTTGCCTGTGATAGTTTTGATGCTACGGGCACCAAATATTCGAGTTTTTAATCAAAGCATGAGTAGTATTATGCTTTGTTAAAAGCATTTATAAATAAAAGTGAATTTCTAAACATGAGAAACGATCAACGTAATGTTTAAGGGGAAACACAATGCAACCCAACTATACAGGAGCATTACTGGTTTACTTAAACAATTGCCGCACTAGAGGGTGAAAGGGAATAATATGAGTAAATTCCCAGATAATATATCTATATATGCAACATTTTACAAGAATTTTTCTATGGAGGTGGTAAGTGTTGATTTAGGAACTGCACCAATGATTGCATCTTTCTTCTCTCCATTCTTGAATATCATCACGGTTGGGATGCTTCGAATTCCAAATTCGGTTGCAATGGAAGGACTTTCATCTGTGTTCAGCTTTAAGCATGTAAGCTTGCCAACATATTCCTTTGCTAGTTCATCAATGACGGGGTGGATCATTCGGCATGGACCACACCATGGAGCCCAAAATTCAACCAGTACAGGTACAGTAGACTCAACTACAAGTGTCTTCCATGTTTTATCACTAACAGCAGCCACTGCAATTCCCAAGAACTGTGTTAAACCAGCAAATGATGCTAACTATAATGATTAATGAGAAATCTACAATAGCAATTCTCTCCACAATTAACTAGACAGGAAAAGGTTGTGTATCCAAATTTTTTTATAACTAATCATATTATGGAAGCTAAAGAGAAAAGTTGACAACATAACTTCCCATTTTCCCAACTAACCATGGCTAATATAAGTACATAACTGGTGCAACATCTACATCTCACACAAAAGGTCTTAAGCCATGGTGAAACATGAAGATTTCACAAGGCAAAGGAAAAACTGATATCACTAACAATGTTTATTCCCTAAGATTGGCAGTAGCTTCATATGCTAGCAACCAATATTCAATGAATTCTTAGCAGATAAGTGAAACTATGAAAGCAACAAAGCTTTGAGGGTATTATACCATAGCGGCCCTATGACATCTTTTACACTTTATTGAGCTTATTGTCTTGACTCTTGACATACTAATTCCCTTATATAAATTGTTAAAGAGCACAGACCAACATAGTTCTTTTTATAGCTGAGAAATGCCCAAGAGTCAGTGCCGCATGGTTCAAAATTTCGTGGATATAAACCCACCCACTGCCCTTCTCCACTTATATACCATGCATACAATGCTATTAACTGCAGTAGGATTCAAACCATTACATGCACCTAACATACTATTTCCAATAGAAAAGGAAACAAAGTAAACAAGTAAACAAGAGGAACTATGGAAGAGCTTAGCGCAGGGAACATTACAAGGGTCTTGTGGGAGATGTCAGGTGGTTGTGAAAGGGGAAGGAGCACATGAACGATGTTCCCAATATTTTTACACGAAGGATGTTTCAAATGTTTTGCATTCTCTTGTTTCCTTTCTTTTCTTTCGCAGAGTATCACAACATTATTCTTGTCTCTAAGACTCCTAAAGGACATCTAACACAAGTAATCGACATATTACTTGTGGTTTTCCTGGACAAATTCCAGTTATACTAACCTGAGAGCTAATCCAAAGTTATTAGCTATGTGCACAAAACAACAAATGGCAACTTTGAGGCTCTTACTTGCCTTCGATGTATCAAGATTCAAACACAAGGGAAGAGAAAACACAAAACTTGAGCATCAATATTGCTAAAGGATTTCCTTCCCTCTCTTTCTACGGAAAGTATCCAAATGTTCAACCTTCAACTGAAAGAGTAATAAATGACAAACACCAGCTCACTATTCAAGGAAAATATAAAGCATACTCTGTTCTCAAATCTACCAACTCTCGCATACTACATGAATCTAATTCAATTAATAAGGAAATTAGGCAAGCAAAGTAACCAACACCAAAATACCGATACTCACAAGCAGAATACAAGGAAGACACACATATTGTTCACAGATTTCATTTCCCATTCCAAGTAAATATACCTTGAATACAAAATAACTCAAGTTATTACTATTACTATGAGAACTTATAATCTATTTAGAACAGATGAAACTAAAAATTAACTATCTTAATAGTAGAAACTTCCACCGTTAACAATTTAATTTCCTGGAACTGAGTTTTCACCAAGAGCTAATGCATAAAGGAGCAGGGAGAATTTCAATATAAAGAGTAGTAACAAATACTTTCAGTTACAAAATACCTTCGACGGCGGTATCCTGAGCTTCGCAAACGACTCGTCCTCCTCGGGGAATGATTTTAGAGCATGAGCTAGTGGATACAGATGAGCGAATTGGCTGGATCTTAAGGCCGCTGAATTGAGAGAATCTAACAGAGGAACGAGGACCGGAGAAGGAATAACCGGCGACCGGAGCAAGCGATGACGACGGCAGCGCCGATGCGCGTGGGACTGTAATGGTTTCCAACACAGCAGCCATGGAAAGAGAAGAGAGAGATAGAGAGAGTGTGTGTGGATAGTGGGAGAGATGGGGAGGAGAGAGAGAGAGCGAGTGGATATTTACACAGAGATAGTGAGGTCTGTGGCTGAGGCGAAAATAGTTTGGTTATTGAGTTTTTTTTTTTAAAAAAAAAGAGGTTAGCTAATGTTAGATATATCTTAATTAATTACTCCTTTCGTTTCAAAAAAAATGACGGTGACTTGTAATAAAAAAAAAATTTAAAAAAATTAATCTTATGATTCTAAATTAAAATTATGTCAGATGTATCAAAATACTCTTTAATCTTGTGATTGTAAATATGTCACGTGAAAAGTTAAAGTTAAAATATAAAGGGATCATTCTTTTGGAAACGAACTAAAAAGAAATATGAAAAAAGTACGAATTACGTATTATAAACCCTGTGTAAGACGTTTATATTGAAATCTTGACTAAATACAAATTATGTATAGCTATAATAAAATTTCTCTATATAATATATATTTCAAAGTAAGAATAAAAGAGTCTCACCACTACGTTCCAATATATCGAGGTTTGGCAATCGAGTGGAGTGGAGTGGAGCGGATGGATGAGGAGTTTTGTGTCTCTATCATCCACGTGCTCTCAGTAATGTTGGTATACATTTTTATTTGATTTGGGCCATTAGATACTTGGGCTGATTACCGTACTCCTAACAGGCCCATTTTGAACTTACAAAGACATTCTTCGAGAAAATAGCTTAATTTGCCATGTACTGTTTGATAATTGGACAATTTTATTCTCTGATAATGATTCTCTTAGGATAATCGTATCCCTTAATAGGAAAAAAAAAAGTCTCTTTTTTATATTTCAACTTGATGATTTTATGTTATAGTTAAGTCATGGAGTAAATTTTAACTTCTATTTTATGGCAAGAAAATGAATGAACTAAAAGTCCAGATAAAAAAATTGAAGTGTGATAGTAAGTATCTCTTTTATTTTTAATCAAATATCTCAAATTCAAATCTTCAAAATAAAATCGAATTTTACAAAAAATATTTTATTTCAAAACAGGATTAGTCAGACTTCAAAATAAATATTACTTGGAGAAAACAAAACGAGAAAAAACATAGATAAAGAAAAGAAAGTGTTATTGGAGTTGGTAGAAAAGGAGACAAAAAGTGTGAATCCATTGGGAAGCACAACCTTTAGGAATCAATCTCCCACACCATCCTCGTGTAGTCAGAGTACTATTAGCACAAAGACTTAGAACTTAGAACCTCCCACCCAACATGCCCATTATTATTCTCCCTAATATAAGTATATCACCATTTCCACACCTTTAACAACGGCACTAATTAATACTTTTCTGCGGGTATTAAATCTTGCATAAGTAATATTATCGAGGTACGAAAAATATTAGCATATTCAGGTAGTAGGTCAAATGGAAGTTCAAACGTACCAGCACTGGCCCTGTGGTTGGGTCAGTCTCTTTTCTCTGAATGGTCAAAAGTTTCAACTCACGTTTTTATGAATAAGAGACAAATTCAGCCCAAATCAATATTGGAAACAGTAGCTTAGCAGCAATAACTCCTGGAAAATGCCCATGCATTCATCTTCTTCTTCTCTTTCACGGCGCCAGAAGCCTAATAACAACAATGAAAATGGCATTAGCAAGTCTATGTCGGCAGAAGAAGAAGTGAAGCTTGCAGCTCTTGCTATCAGCTTTAACATACGGCTCAGATCAGCAGATATGCCTTTTGCCATGCAAGCACACGCCCTTCGTCACGCCAGAACTCTCCTCCTCCAACCTGTGAATCACCGTCCTAATCCCTCCCTCCTCGCTCGCTCCCTCAAAAAGGTGAGATTGATTCTTCCAATCTAGTTTCAAATTTGAGTTCGAATTTGAAAATTTGAGGCCGGTGAAACTTTTGTGGATTTTTAGGAGTTTGATTCGATGTATGGACCGGCATGGCACTGTGTGGTAGGGAAGAGTTTTGGATCGTTTGTGACTCATTCACCTGGTGGATTTGTGTATTTTTCACTTGAATCGTTCTCGTTTCTTCTGTTCAAGACGGAGGTTCAGTTGATCACTGAAGCAGTAGTACCAACACCTGCTGCCCGCTGATTGGTTGCTGCAGCTGCCGGAGACGGTTGTTGCTTGGTTGTCGCCTGTCGGTGGTTAGTTTCCCAATCTGCATTCTGAATCAGATATAGTTGCTAACTTGTTTTGGAGGTATTTCACAAGCTAATTATGATTGTACATAATAATATTGATATTTCTCTAAGAAAAAAAATACATGTAGCACACTGTTTCCTATTTCTAAGTTCTTTCATCTTCGATATATAATTCAGAAATATCAATGGTGCACTAATTCCAATTGAGATGGTTCCAGAAAGCTGAACGTCGCTCTAGACAACACTAAGTCATCTAATAGAATCTTACTCTGCTTTAAGACAAGTTTCTTTCTCTCCCACGTGAACTGCTTTATCTTGTCTACATCTTCCGGGGTGTCAACACCGTGAGTTTCATTGTCAACTTTTATCACCTGCATACAGGATTAGATCCATAAACTATATAAAAACACTGAAATTAATCGGAACGAGTAAACGGATAAGTCAAGCTTGCATATTTAGTACCTTCATCTTGTATCCATTCTCAAGGACCTTTCAACTGTTCAAGGTCTTCTTCAAGTTGTAATGGTGTAGGTTCCAATTCTGGGTAAATTTTCAGGAACTTGGAATTATAGCTCTTGATATGAAATAAGAAGAAGACAATTGTTCATCAGTCAAACAAGACCTGAAGTTTGCACAAAAGTGATCAGGTTTATCACACGGTAGATAAGAAATACCACTGGATTAGACTTTTAAGAATCACACTGTACCAAGTCAAATAATTTAAACTAGACTAATGCAGTTTTATATTAACCTCCCGAGATCTCCCCGATCAATCTATGTTACTCAATATTAATAGTTGATACAGGGTCTGAAATGTTTATATCTTCACTTTGTCAAGAACACTGTGTTCTACCATTAATTTGTTTATCCACTCTTTACTGAAAAGCGACTGCAATTACATTTTATATTACTTTGAGTGAGCACAGCGTTAGTGTAATCCTATCCCTCTCTCTAACAACATTTAACCAACTTACTAACATTAACAGAGTAATATACAGAAATACACATCTAAAAATGTGAAGTTTGAGTCAGTATGAGTACGATAAGCCATTACCATATGAGGTAGCTATTTCGATTGAGCATATATTCAGGAAGGATGTTATGTTTACCATTTCTACATGATTCAGAGCTCATTATTACTTCAGCAGCAAAACCTTGACAGCACTGAGCTATCTTTTCATCATGTGTTGCCACAAGTGTTAGCAATGCAAACATATCCGCACCTGTGATCACTACACCACCTATTTTTCCTTTGTCGGGGGTTGTGGTTGTGGTTACAAAAAGTAGTCAAGTTTGGTGAAATGGAGACGTACCAACGTGATCCAATGTAGCAGCAAGTTTAGCCTGTTCCCATGTTCCCTGCAATCAGGAAACCTGCCGGACCGGACAATGGCAGCCATTGTAGCTCCTACAGCTAGGCCATTTAGGATCCATGATTTTGAAGAGCTAGACCATGACGAACTAAAGAGAATGGAGAGTTGAAAAAAATATGGCAAATCTAGTTATGCCTCGCTCCATGTTCAATTGAATAGGAGGTGTTAAAACAAATAGGAGTAGATATTGTATTTAAATGGCTATAAAGGTCTTATTAAATGTGAAATATTTAAGCCTAATTATAACTGCTAAATATAAATCAAGTTATATAAGTTAGAACCGGTACAAATAATGACGCGATAGTAGTAATATCATTGCAACTCCGTATCCAAACAAAGACAACTCTATCCAAACAAAGAGAACTCTAAATCCAAGATGGCTCGAATCTGATATCTCTGATCTTAATTTGGCACAGAGTTATAGAGTAAAAATTACAAGAATGTATAAATGTTATGTTAAACTTATTTGCATGGAATATTGAAACTAAAAAGGAAAGCAAATAATGCAAATTGAAAATGTAAACATTTGGAAAAGAGAACGAACCAAACAATTTCATTGATCAGCGAAGCAAAAATAAACTGATACTATTAGCATATAAGAAACGAAAAAAGTGCAAATTGGACTTGGTCCAAATTTCAAGCTGTATAAGCGCCGCCGCCACGGGAACCACCACTACGACCGCCGCCACGGGAACCACCACGACGACCATAGTCATCGTCATCCTCATCAGAATCATCATCGCTTCCATACACATCATCAAATCTCTTCGATTCATCATCATCAGAATCGTCAAAATCATCTTCATCATCAGAATCGTCTTCGACATCTTCTTCCAGATTAGGACGTCTTATGCTACTAGTCGATCGGCTTCCACGAAGCTCCATCAAAGACAAATCAAAAACAGGCAAACCGGAGCAGATACCAATGGGAAAGTTCCAATTCAGAAGAAATTCATCCGCATTTGACACACTCAACTTTTTACTATCAGAGAAATGCCCAGTCAGAATCGACTTTGGTTGAAATTGAGGGGAAATGTTAGATGAGTCTACAGAGGCGGCGGCGGTGGTAGCTCCGGGACGGAGGAGATGACGGTGAATGAGATTTTGGAGTGAAGTTTTGTTGGTTAAGCTTTGAAGCCTAGATACAGCAGCCATGGTTGCTAAAATTGTTTAGCTTCACTGAAAACGAAAAGGGTTTTATAAGGGTTTAAGAGCTCTAGGGTTTTGGAGGGTTCTAGAGAGTTATTAAAAAAGAAGGATTAATAAACTTATAAAATAATTTTAAGCTGCCGGTGAATATTTAATTTTAATATATATTTGCATATCAAAAATAATAAATTTAATGTTTTAAGAAATGAATATAGCTAATAACAAAGATAAATATAACTAAACACACAAAATTGAACAAATATTCGTAGGACAAATATGACAGAGATAACAAGAGATACAAGTAAAACAGTAAAAGCGAAAGACTGTTATACAACATGAAAGATATAAAAACGAAAGCAATTTGTTTCTAAAAAAAAACTATGCCCTGTTTATTCTGAATATGTAAAAACAATGTTTTTGTATATTTGATCAGTAAGAAATAGCTAATAAATTTTCGTAATGACAACATGTATTGGACATTCTACATAAGTATATTAGCTTTCTTCTTTTTTTAGAGAATTAGTTCTGTAACCAGTTTCAGACGTTGAAGCCTTCAGCTCGAAGGCATTTAAGATGAGCTTCGATCCATTTCTCACAAGCTGATTCACCGTGTTCAACAATGCATTCATCTCTCACCTTCTTAGTCTCTGGACAAGCACAACAGATCTTCTTCTTTGGCTTTGAATCTGCAGGGACTGTAGCGGGGGCTGACTTTTCATCTTTTGGAAGTTGAGACAAAGATGTGGTTGTTGAAGTGTTCTCTTTTGATAGTCCATCCCCCAGTTGCGATGAAGCACCACCCATTCTCAAAGAAGGCTGCAAAGAGTTGGGAAACAAAGGATTGATGATGGCTATCAGATTAGCATTACTCATAAATCAGCCAACAGAAGGCAAAAGATGCAAGACAACAATTACAACAAAGGTGCCTATCTTCTTTTTTTATTTTAATACAAGTAATGAAGAATATTTCAGATGGTAAACTTGTACTGAGGCAACGAAAAGAAATTACAGATTATGCAACTCCTCTGTCGTGCCTAACAATGCATGTACATTATTTGCAACAGAGAAGTTGCACCAAAAAAGAGAGTAAAACAATACATCTCTGTTGAAGGCCAATTATCTACGTCTTTAGCCTCGAAAAATTCTACTGTTCCTTTCCAGCCAACAGTCCACCAGATGACGTGTGGTATAACGTTCCAAAGTTTCCAAGGACTTCTTGTTCAGCCTCTTTCATTTCCAGCAATGCAGTAAAAAATGGTCACTATCTAAAGTACTGATGATAACCTACAAACTATATAACTTTGTCAATCAAATATGCTCCCCTACCAAAAATGTTGCCCACCAATTATAATTCAAATTAAACTTCCCATTGTAACACTTCAAAATGATCGAACTTCTAATGATGCACGATGAATTGAGACAGAAAAAGTGCTATGAAATCCAATTAAAATACCTAACCACCAAGGTACCATCCATAAGAAGAGAACATGTAAGAGAGGAGAATACAAAGCCCTTACAAGAATTTTACCATCTTCTGTAAATTTTCTTCTCTTTTTACTTCTCACGAAGGGAAAGCTTTAGAATCTACAATACCTTTGCCGCATCTTACTGCATTCTACTCATCCTTCAAAAGGAAAAACACATCCTATGTTACCTCCACCAGTAGTAATAAATCTTACTCTTTTGTATTCTAAAGTACCACCCCTCTTCTTCGTATTTTGTCCTTATTCACGAGCTATTCCAGCTACTATAAGTAAAGAAACTGTCTACGTATCAACGCACGCTCTAAAAGTTCCAAGCAATTTCAATATACAACACTCTCATTGACATAATATCTTCTTTCTACCCCTCCTTATTTGGCACCGTTTCCCAGTTAACATCTTTAAAATAAAAGACTTATACACTTATCTCTGTCTGCGGATTAATATCTTCTAATCTTTCTACTCTCCTCTTTCCATTACTTCGTGTAAATCACAGCAAACAAAAGTAGGACTAATGCTAATTCCTTCGACAATATAAGAGACCTTCCATTGGATACGCTACTTCTTATCACAAGATGTAATGTCCATCCAGGTCTGCTGGATGCAGTCTAGATGCCTTTATCAAGTGAAATCCTAATAAATACAAATAGTACGCGTTCTATTCTATCTAAAGAACTTTACACTTCTAACAAGTGACATACAACTACATACAGAGGACACAAAAATCACACGTTATATATAAGGTATTTAAACAAAAAAGTTATGTACATATATAGATTTTGAACCTCCTAAACATAAGATCAACTTGACTTAGTAACTGAGAGCGTTCAAAATTCACCTCGAGTTTCCTAGTTAAAATTATCAAGCACTACATTTTTTCAATTTTTCGAATCACTCGCTGAAGATCCTGGATCCGCCACAGACTACACATACACAAACACAAACTGACACTGACAATACAGAAATATAGAGCAATTGACCCACAGTACATCATATAATAAGTATAAAAATCAGTAAGAAGATTTCATTACAGTAATCCTTTAACTTGTGAAGCTCAAATAAGCATCTAAAAAATTGTTTCTAACCCTAATATCCAAAGCGACGATGCAAATAAAAAAAATCAAGGATTTAAGCGTGTAACAAGAGATAATTGATTGAAAAACACCATGTAAGAGCAGTTGTAATCGGCAAAATAAACTGAAAATTCATAATTTTTACGTACCTTTTAGTTCGTTTTTTTCTTCTTCTTCTCGGAGAAGAGAGGGTTTATGAAAGGTTTATGTGGACAAATTCCTTGCTACGTTTGACATTAATGGCTGCTTTTATTGGCCTCGAGTTTATATGAAATGACAAAACAACCCCTAAGTTTCCAAATAGACACCCCCACCCCTACTCTTTGTGTTATTACACAATTTATGGTGGCGTTGAAACGTGATGTGTAAATTGCGTTGCGTGCTTGTAAATCTTACTTTCTCGGATGTGGTTTATAAATTATGATTTTTAAATAAGTCTAGAATGTGACTTGTGAGTTACGCTAATGTAATTTGATTTTTACGTTTTACTTCTCGGCGCCCACCCGATTAAAAGAATTAAGAAATTAATTGAGGATAAAACTTATCTTTTAATTTTACCTTAGTCTGATTGTTTAGAGTGTGATCGCCGAGTCACTAAATGAAGTCCTCTGTTTCTTCCGAAGGTGTCTACCCGCAATGAGACAGAGATAACTAAGTGACTAAATGAAGTCCTTTTTTTCTATCGGAGTTGTTGACCAACAATGAGACAGAGATGACTAAGTGACATATGGAATATGGCAACAACAACAACATATTGTAGAGGTGGAACCAACGACCCACTATTACTAACCTATCTATAATTACATCTCGAGCGATAGTCAAACGGGAGTTGTGTGAATGTGAGACGCCAGCGGAATGATCGGCCAGAGAAAGGCTAGGACTGCTTCCTTCCCATCACGTCCCTTTGAGTGTATAAGAGATATAAAGCGACTGTAGAGAAAAAAGTTTGTGTCAAAATGGAAAAAAAATGTGAATATTAACATTTTTTTATGTAAATTTGTCTCGCCTTGGTTATTTAGTTGTTTGTACTTCAATGGAATCAAAGTATATATTAACACACACATTTTTAACATTTATATAAGGTCATTTATAGTCATGAAAGTCGAAATAGTAGAAAATTTGTTTGACCAAAAGTGTGGCGCATATATTACTAACTGTTTTTTTAATTTATAGAATATTAATTAAATCATATAATTTATTTATTTACATTATTTAGTGATAATTATTTATATTATTCTACTGGTTATCAAAAAAGCATGTGTTTCCATCATAGCAAAACTTTTTCAAGAACAAGTTTTGTACACTACCACATATTCTTTTCTCCATTTGGTGTTCTAAGTTTACAACATTACTAGAATTTCGGTGCGAATTCAAATTTAATCGAGCTTCAATATAAATATCAAACACCGAGTAAAAACCATAAAGAAAAAAGTTTACAACATTACTATCCTGCACTTGATCATCATGGCTAGAGGTAACACTAAATTCTGCTACAATGTATATAGTTATTTATATGCATATGTTTTCCGTCTATAAATTCTAATAGCAGTGAAAACGAGGGTTCAGTAGACAAAGTCAGAAAAAAGGGCAGTGATTTAACTAAAAGAGAAAGTTATAGATATAAAATCTACAAAACAAGAAATGACCAACCTATTATTTAAAAATTAGTGATATCTACAATGTTAATTGAATTGATATTCACAACCTCAAAAGCAAAAACTAATTTCTTTCTTCTCACATCGGACAAGTACCTATCAAAATTGTCCTAACCTTTTTGTTCAATAGTGAGGAACAAAAACAGGTTTGTATAAATAGATTCTTCTCTTTTTGCTTCCCAAAAAATGAAAGGCAAGAAAATCAAAATGTAGTACTGCTTCCCTTACTCCCAGACCCACCTTTACGATGTCGCCTTGAGTTAGACTTCCTTTCACCTTTTCCGCGCTTTGGAGGTCTCCTTACTGGAGGTTTACTAGAAGAACTATCACGAACCAAAGCCGGTGGAGGATGTGCACGACTTCTCACAACTGTCATGTGAGCCCTTTGCTCCAGTAAATCTCTGTGGTATGCCTGCATAGATTTGGTATACGCTCTCTTTTACTATGCGAAAGTATTGTATGTACTGAACAGCAAAAATTAAGGCAAATAACTAAGCTTAACCATAAAACATTGTATCCAACTTAAGGGGGGGATTTTCCCTTGTGGATGGATACCTGTATCACGAAATTTCGCCTCTCACAATCCAAAAACATGTTGACGTTCCAGCTAACTTTTGCCATCAATTTGTCCCTGACAGTGGAAAAGCTCAGTTGGTCCCTAGAGGTAAAACGGTCAACTTCATTGAACCACAGACAGGTGAACAGATTTGTGATGGGAATATGCTCCTTTATAATAACACATCCTTCGGGAACATCTGCAGAATGTTTAATGAGCTAAGTAAATTTTGAGAGCGAGTGGTCAAAATGAAGACAAGGTGTAAGTGTGGACTCACCACTGGTAATAGGAAGCTTAGCCTCTGAATATGCAGTTAAACCTTCTTTCTTGTAGAAATCAATTTGGTGGTCAATGGATACATTATCATACTTCCCTGCAGCTTTATTAGCTTCAGCTTCTTCAAAGACGTCAAAACGTCTATAATGTCTTGAAATAGCAAAAGTAGCATTATGGCGCCACAAGAATCTGACATAAAGGAATAGGAAAGAAGAAAATCATAAAGTTATAGTAGAGGTGAGATATCGCAACTAGAAGGTACAAGCCAACAAGAGAATGAATCATTTATTCGGCTGCCGTACACGCTACTAAAACGCCATGTTGAAGAGAAATTATACCGCAACAGGGAAAAAAGATGAAAATAAACTACCAAACTGTTGCGCCTGTCAAGGTAATCCTCAATAACTCATTGGTCATTGTCTAGGGGTGGCATCATAGGAAAACCCTAGGGCTGCACTATCCTGCCTAATAAATTCTTACAAAATGGTATGCACAAAGCACATTCAAGGTGCAACCCACAAATAAAAGATGGGTACCATTATGGCATTGACCGTTCATTGCTCAATACTTTCACTACTACAATCATTTGATCAATACCTAAAATGAGAAGATACAAGTATGTATATTATTTTTTCTAAGTATGCATCTTTTCCTTTTTCACCTTTGGAAAATCAACCTCATCAATGATAAAAACACTTTGAGTTTGCATATAAAATCCAGGAAATGAAAAAAAATCAGCAACAACAATCTGGTTTTTAGATGATGCAGACTTCATCAGCTCCAACCCCCAGTCATAACCCTGGAAATATCAGCTTCACCCCATAGCTAACAGCTTAGCACTAGCACTATCATGTGAATAGGAAAAAGTGATGTGCATATAAGATGAAAACTATTATTGGGAAGCTTAAACGAAAATGAATTAGATCTATTACCAAATAAGAAACATGTACAGTAGCTAGCCATTATTAAAAACCGTTTTCCCTTATTACCAATAATAAGCCATTGCTAGAACTTAATAGTAGAATCTCTCCAAGCACAAGGTATTCCAACCGGCATACAAGGACACAAGAGTCAGTAAAACCAAATGTACCTCTCGAGAATCTGGTAGGGATCCACAATGAGCTGAAGCTTTCCATCTATCCAAATAGAATAGCGGACATTAGGAAAGAGCCTATGCAGTAGGAGCTTAGGTACCTGCCACAGATAAATCTCTTTCAACCAAATCCATATTCATATGTTCTACTTCTAATCCACACTTCACATATGAAAGAGTTACTGTAATTATATGCCATGAAAGAAAAATATAATGAAGTCAATTCAAATTGATGACAGATGAATGATAACAGAACCTCTACACCCAAAAAGGCAAAAAAAAAAAAGAAAAGGTAAAGACATTGCATATATTATATTAACTCTTGGCATGTAGGTTTGTTCTCTCTTCTTTTTTTTTTTCTAACTCTTGTAGGTTTGTTCTCATCACCATATGTGAAGATAAAGTTAGACAGTTACGTTGCCATAGGGCTAAGGTCTAGTGGTAAGAGTGCAGTGACTGATGTGTCGTTTAGGCACATGTAACGGGTTTAAACCCTTCTGTACAAAAAGCTTGGTATTTAAGTGGAGAAGGGTAGAGTGATGGTTCCAATTTCCCACCGAGTTTCGAACCATGTGCCTCTAGCCCTCAGAGATTTCACGATTATCTAAAAAAGAAGTTTAAATTACTTTGGCAGCATGGCCTCAACCAAAAGAAAGTCCCTCAATCTGCTGACAATCATTTCCAGGCAGAGGTGTAAAAGACTAACTTAACAGTGATTGTGGTGCTATACTACAAAGTCCCATAATAGATACTTAATCTTAGTAAAAGGCAAAAGAAATATATGATACCCAAGTTCATTGCTTTTCTTTTCTTTGTTTTTTTTTTGTTTCCTACATACAGCATGCTTAGAATTTAGTGTCTTTTCATACCCAGATGCCACATTAAGCACTCGCGTAACCTCAACTAGTCAACCCCTAAGAAGAAAGAAGATTAGAGAAACAACAACAAACCCAGTGTAATCTCATAGCTGGGGTCTGGGGAGAGTAGGATGTATGCAGGCCTTACCCTACCTTTGTGAGGTAGGGAGGTTGTTCCCGAAAAAGACCCTCAGCTTATTCCAAGCATGGTAGAAAGCAGATTAGAGATCAGGTTTAAAATTTGACAGAAACCATGATTGAGATGGGGGGATTTAAAAGAAACTATAAGAACAAACCTTCCCATTGCGTCTCGCATCAGAATAAGGCACATTGCGAACAAGAATAATCCTCCATAAACCAACCCTATTTCTGCTATCCAAGAGGCTAGAGTTCTTCAAGGATGCTTCTGTTTCTTCATCAACAAACATATAAAAGGGAACTTTTTCTCGTGTAGTTTTACCCCAGTTCTTTGGCTGTTGAATCACGTCATAATTTCCTGTAGAGCATTTATGTAGATATAGGTAAGGGATATCTGCATTTTCTTTATGCTTATAAGTTTCACAGTGCTGTAGATAGATGATTGTGGTTTTGATACTAGCCACTTCTAGCTTGGCTACATTTTCTAATCCTCTTTCACCTTATACTCCTAGATTATTAATTAAAAATAAAAAGATGAAACTATGGAGCATAGCTATAGAGTACCAAATATGGCTGATGCCACAATGACATCATGGAATTGCTCCATCTCCTTTAGATCCGCCGCGTCGATGTCAAACCCTGTTCTATCACCAGGTCTACAACCTTGGACAAATCTGACCCAAATATATTAGGGATGAGACAGAGAGCAAATACTCTGGAAGGAGGACAAAAAACTAAAGCCAACAACAATAAGACAAGTGACTGTGTCAAGATGACAAGTGCACTTACCCACAATGCACAGTCATTGACTCTTTTATGTCAAACGAAGCATTCCTCTCCGCCAAAGAAGGGTACCCACCAAATGCAGAACCCCTATGAGGTTCAGTCTTCATGGGAATTTGCTCGTGGAAATAAGTTAAATGCTGAAGCCCGGGTGACACTGACGGGACTCTAGGCATACGCGCTATTGCTTGCTCCACAGGAACGTAGCATACAGGACATGCTGAATGAAAATGAAAGAGAGCACAACCCAGATTACACATTATGTGAAGTGCTGATCAAAGCAAAGGATATAATACAATATTGTAAAGCTAAGAAATAAGATAGGGTTGGAAACAAGTGATTTTACACTTACGTCGAGGCCCAATTCGCCTCCTATCACCAGGTGGAGGAGGAGGAAATGCAAAATTTCGACAAGGATTGGGAAAAGCAGTGGAATCTTTAGTCTGTATCATAGACAAAGCATGGGGTGGAGGAAGCTGGGCATTATGCTCACCGCATACCATAACCTTCCCAGGCAATAATGCAGATAGATGGTATGTGCTGTTTTCAAACCACTCCTTGAAGTCCAATTCAGAACTCCTTGATGCGTCCTCTGATAATCGCAAAACTCTTGTAAGAAAATCAGCAAATCCATCTCATAACAAATTACAAAAGTAAGTTCAATACTAAATAAAATGCAGTATACAAGTGATGATGGTTTTGCCACTTCTCACGAAGAAATAAGGCTAGCACGACACTACCATGCCTTCTTTTTTTCTCTTTGTTGGACATGAAATAGATCGATACTCCAATGATGCTCCAAAAGAAGAAAGACAAAGTAAGAGTGAACAAACAATTCACTGTAAATCTATGATTGCAGTAGTGAGACAAATTAAGTGCATTTCTGATTTCACAGCTCAACAGGGGATAAATAACTACTCCTTTTGCTGCAAAGCCACCCTCAGAGAAAAAAAAACTATCAAAGTTTTTCTTTATTATCAAATCATTATTCCCATTAACAGATGTAGAACTTTTAGCTTATAACTTCCAAATAGGACCCTTACAGAGAAGACGTGCTAATTTAACTAGATAATTTGTACGAACTAGAATATCTGTCTTTCCATATTTGTTTTATTATTTTACTCCCTGTTTCAATTTGTTTGTTTTACTTTCCTTTTTAGTCGGTTTCAAAAAGCATGTCTCTTTCCTCTTTTGGCAACTATTTAATTTCAACTCTCCACCTGGCATCTTTAAGACCACAAGATCAAATGACATTTCGGGACAGTACGAATATTTTAAATTTAAGACCACAAGCTTCTTGACTTTTTTAAACTCCGTGTCAAGTCAAACCCAACAAACAAACTGGACAGGAGGGAGTCCTAAATTTCATGATGATATTAGGTTACACCAATAGAGCTGGAGATCAAGAAAAAAATTTAACACACTTCAATTCAATACATTAGACGTTACAACACCAGAAGCCAACGTAGAGCAAAAGTCCATTGCTCTCATTATACAGTCTAGAAAATGACAGACTTCATTCTATTCCTTGCAAATTGTAATTACTCAAACTTTTGACTCTAATTCATTTTTCAGTGGGCTGCATCCTATGTATCTTGTTCAGGTGTGTTAAAACCAACATTTTCATTTTAGTTGGTCGTTCCCTTCACCTATCCACAATATGCATTAGGTCCTATTAATAAAAGGTATTAGAGCATGCACTCCTCGCAACCCATCAGAAGAAATAAAGCTACTAAAGTTTAAAACTTAAATAGATCCCTATTCCAGACAACAAAGAAACCAAAAGGACTTTCAGGAAACGGACCTTTATTAACCATCCAAAATGCTGTAAGAAAAGCCAAAAGTGCAATCGCAGCTAAAATCAGCATTCCAACCTGTTTTCGCACCAAAAACCTGAAAATAGAGGGAAGAAACTTTTCCTTCTCTCTGTAAGTAGAGAGTGATATCTTTGAACCTTTACGCGAGACAAACGAATTACTGTGAGAGTACAGAACTCCATTCTGTGCCAATTGCTGCAAAGACCCATCGCTTACTGTACGAAGGCCCAATGACCACCCAGTCATTGTTCCTCAAACCACAAAATAACAGCAACAATCATCTCTTTCTTCCTTCTAAAAACCCTTTCATTCACTGTACTCCCCGACTCTTCAGGCCTTCACAACTTAAAAATTCCTCCTCCAAGGTAACAACTCCTAATCACTGTCTCACCTCTTCATCAATCCGAGATCCCCAATGTTGACGTACTGAATCAGTATAAATATCCTTCTTCTAACACAACAAATCCAAATCCAATTCTATAGATTGCCAAATCAATCAAAATCCAATTCACTATACACCTATACTATAACCAAAAAAAAAATCACAAACTAAGTCCAACTCCAAATTAAACAATGCTTCCAAAAAAAACATCAAATTGATCTCAAAACACAACGGAATAATTAACTAACCAAAAAATTCAAAAAAAAATTCAAAAAAATTCACCATGAATAATGCAGTACAGAATTCAAATCTGGACAAGTTCCAGCAGAATAGATCAATTCAAAAACGGAGAAATAAAAGAGGTTTAACGATTTACCTGAATCGGACAGCAAATTTTTCTGAGAGCTGTAAGAATCCAAAATAGGTCTTGAATTTCGCTTTTCCGTTCGAATTACCGGAAAAAAGTTTCCTATTTGGGGGTCTGATTTTATAATTCTCTCTCTATACGACTCGGCTTTTTTTTTTTTTTTAGTATTTTGTTCCCTTTGTCTTTAATTAATTTATTGCTAAATTTGATGAAGAAGTGTAATAATATTATTTGTCTACTACTATGATTAAATTAAATCATATGGATTATAAGGATATTCCTTTTATTTTTTATTTTTATTTTTTCTTTATGTTTTATATAAGTAATTTATATTTAAGAAAGGTTTGCTAATAGAGTGATATATATTTTTGTTTTATTGATATATTTAATCATAATTAATAAATTGATTTAGTTTATCAAAGTTATTAAGTGTTGGTAAGTTTGTAAGATGTTTATCATTTTAAATGGCGGATTGATTAGAAGAAAATGTTTGAGATATTAAGTTAGTCTTATTTCCTAATTGGGAATATCGGGGACAAGGAGATATTTCATCAATTAATTATTTTGAAAAAAAGTGAAATTATTTAAAATCTTGAATTTTTAATTCATCTAATTCTTAATTAATATAGGTAAAATAGTAAATTCATTATGTTAATTATTCATTTTTTTTTAATATATGAGTCAATTTAAAAGTAGACAAGTAATTGAGGACGGAGAGAGAAGGTGATAAATAGAGCTATCATTTGTTATAAGAGTTGTTGATTTGCATGTGTAATTATCGACAAGGAAATTAAGACCTGTTTGGATTAGCTTTTGATTTATTTTTGTTATTTTAACTTCGGAAAAGGGTCTAAAATATCCTCAAATTTTGAAAATAGTACAAGATTACCCTCCATCCACCTATTGGCTCCAAAATACTTCCCACCCACCTATTGGGTCCAAAATACCCTTGTCATCCACCATTTGGTTCAAAATTGACCACTTATTTAACGGTTTTATATTTAAACTATTTAAATATTTTTTTAAATACGTGGCGCTCAACTATTTGTTATAATTTAACTTATAAGTATAATTTATAATTCAATCCACTACCCACGCACTACTAATTAAACCCTCCAAATTAAAAAAAAACCGTCACATTATTAATGCAACAACAGAAAAGCTACTACCAATTGAGTGTTTTTAAAAATTTGAGACGAAAATATCTATAGAATTAAATTATCACACATTCAAGTGTCTAAATAACGATAAACTTACAAATCTAACTATGTTCATCTTAATTATTCTTACGTCTCAATTATGTGATGTTACTTCATAGGTAATTTTTTTTCAAAATAATATATTAAAGGTTTTAAAACAAATCATAAATACTTATAGTATTATATTTTTAAAAAGTGCATGAATTAATTCCCGATGTATTACTTGTTTACCTTTAATCAAAAGTTTCTAATTCTTGAAAGAGAATCAAATTGAAAGTGTCCTCCTAAATAAGCGGCTCAACATAAATTTAATTGGGGCTTCGATTCGGACTCGAATAATTTTGGATGTCATTTTCATGAATCTATAATTTCATCGTGTTTTAGTAGTGTTTATGACGATTTTGATATTATAGTTGGATTATTAATTGGGTGGGGTTTAGTTAGTAATGGGTGGTAATGAGTTGATTTATAAATAATACAAATAAATTAAATTATAATCAATAGTTGAACATCAAGTATTTAAAAATATTTAAATAGTTTAAATTTAAAATCATTATATAAGTGGTCAATTTTGAACTCAGAGGTGGATGACAAGGGTATTTTGGAGCCAATAGGTGGATGAAAAGGGCATTTTGGAGCCAATAAGTGGATGAATGGTAATTTTGTACCATTTTCAATATTTTAAGGATATTTTAGACCCTTTTCCGTTTTAACTTTAATAAGCATTTTTTAATTTTATTCAAACACTTAAAAACACCTAAAATAATTCAATTCGAACGGGCACAAACTCCAATGCACTATTTAATGGTGTTATCTTTTGTCGTGTCTTTAATTGCCGTCAAATTTTCCTAAAAAGGGAAATCTATAAATATCCACAATTTTTTCTCTATAGGTAATATCTATAACAAAAATTAATTGGTTGCTTTAAAATTGAATAGTGTGAAATTGTAATGAAAACTTGGATGATTTGGAAAAACGTTTACTTCTATTATTATGTCATTGTAGAAGGAAATAACAAAATTTTATTTATTGATAAATTGTTGCATTTCTAACACAATCACACGATACAACGTGTTGAAGATATGAAATATGTTGAACAAAGTAAATAGAATTTGAGTCACACTAGGACTGGGCTACTAAAAATCGACTAGACTGCCATGTCGACCACTACTCTTGTAAATTATTTTATATTGTAGTAAAACTCTAATTATAGCAGTCTAGTCGACTTTTAGTAGCCCAGTGCTATGACTCTTAACTCTAACATTTAACAGTTATACACGTTGATTGTACCACGTTGTTCAACATGTTCCATATCCTTTAATCTTCAACACAAGGAAACTATAATATCCATTAATTACTAAATAAAAAAAGTCAAACTACAAATAAGAATGAAGCAATGAAGTTTTTTTATCCAAACATGAAATGGAAAAAAGTAGTCAAGTCTACCACTATTTTGAAGAGAATTTTGCTTTTGTTATAATATGGACTATATTCATATAAGCAGAGAAAGAAAAACAAAACTACCAGTACTAAATTCAACTCGTAAAATTGTAATCGAATTGATTTATGTTAATTCTTGAACATTCTCTCCTCTCCCATCTCTAATGGCTTCAAATTTCAAGATGATAGTGCTTGTGATGCTTTGCAGATATAGCGATAACTGGAAAGGGCTGTTCAAAGTCTTCTGAGATTCCAATTGATCACATTTATCAGTAACATTCTTTGGATTGGGAAGGTGAATGTCAATGGCAATGTTATTCTCCTTTGGAAAGCTCTGTGTGTATCAGTCTGGTAAGTAGACTCGATTTCATTACCAAAATGAGCATGGAACTGTACAGATGAAGAGAGGGTGTTGACATTACACTAATGGTCATGAAACAGTGTGAATGTTGGACATTGCGCTAATGAGCATGGAACAGTACAGATGAAGGGAGGATATGTTGGACATAACGCTCCAACAGCCTCCTGGCAATGTAAAAAGTAACTAAACGGGACTAAACCAGGCAACAACTATAGTAAAATTGTATGATTGGAAAGTGATAGTGGTTCTCCAGTCAAGTACTGAGTTTGGCTACTCTCCTGCTTTGATATGGACTTCTTGAATCACCTGATCTGTCTAACTAGTTGTAGTCTATTTCTTTTGGATGGGATTTTCCATTTAAGCAGATGTAAACTATCAATTTCACAGAACTAAGAACTAACAAATAGCACAGATAATTGAGGAGTTTCTATTACCACTTCAAATGAGGCAACATAGAGAGCTATAAAGAGAGTGAAGACCTATATAACTTACACAATAGTATCATTGAGTAGAACTGCTCGAAAAAATCACTTGATGAGTACAAGTGCTGATGGTTAAGAGATTCAAATGAGTGTGTTTCCATGAATATGGACACTGTTTTGACTTAAAGGACGTGCACAAGTTGTTGTAGCTTGATAACTTATGAGGAACATGATTAACTTGAAAAGATTCATGCATGAGGTTCTGTAGCCTGACAACTTAGATTGATAACTGTGAGGATAGGATACTTTCAAGCTCTAGCAATCGCGGAACAATGTGTAACTGCTTATTCAACTGACAGTTGTAGGATTACCAAAATTGAATGCTTACCAGCAAGAAAATAACACTTCCCCAACTCCGGGAGTTTTGGGTCTTCAAGATCAACTTTGAACGGGAGGACATCTAAGAGCCAGTTTGGCCAAGCGGTTTGGAAGCCCAAATCACTTTTTGGGAGAAAGAAACACCTTTTTGGAAATTTGAGATGGTTGGCCAATAAGCAGTTTTAAACCGCTAGGCCAAACCAGCTCTAAAATAACTAGTTAACCTTCAGAGATGGGGAGATAATTGTATCAGTGAACACTTCTTAGGACACGACTCTTTCCGACCCATGATAATGATCCCCTTACTAGAGGTGTACAACATACAACATGACAAGAGTTAAAATCATGATCAGTGAAGTCTCTCTGGTATTAATGGAGAAGGATAAAAGAGCGCGCATAAATCATCCACTATGAGTTTCGAAGCTGGATAATGAAACCTCTTCGAGACTAACTTTTCTTTTGTATCTCTAAGGTTGAATCCTATTTCTAATGCAGGAGTGATGGTGTCTTGGATACGTCGCGACAACTCTCTTCTTTGCAGTTGTGGAGATGTCAATTGAAACCATAATACTTTCATTTTGTCAAGATTCAGAGGAGCATCAAGGAACTGCTCAATACGCCCCCGCCTTTTCTTCTTGAGACTTTAAATGACCAAACTGAGATGCAAAGCCTTAAACAATGATCAACGATATCTCATGCATTAGCTTGAATTTTTAATATTTCAAGTGTTAATGTATGGATGATCACTTGAAAATAGCTATTCGTGAATTCTTACCCCCATACATAAGCAATGCCTACTAACAACTAAATAAAATATCAAAATTCTAATCACGATAACAATAAGAATAACATATTCAGCAGAGTCTGGAGAAAGTATAATGCAGTACGCGCACAAGGTAGAAAAGTTCTTTCTAAAGACCCTCCACTGGACTCGAGTACAGCAAATCGATGTAGGTAAATCCAATTTACGACCATATCTGAAATACTTTGCTAAGTTAAGAAGTTTCAATAGCACAATTCGATCGGGTTTTTTCAAATTAGCTCATAATTAATCGAGTTGCATGCAAGCTGATCGAAACAATTATACATTGCATCAAAATACATCTTGGAAAGAAAAATGGAGTGATGAAATGAAAAGTACCTAAACAACGTCACTCCTTATTGAGGACTTTGGGAACTTTGATGTAAGGGTCCTCAAAGCTTGGCACAGCAGAAATCAGTTCTTCTCTATTATCAAACTTCTCAGGTACGTCTCCACGCAAATTATCTCCTTCAGTATCTGCTCTAATCGCTGGCTCAATACTCTGTAAATCAACAGCTTGAAGTTGTCCAAACCAATCTATAACTTGTCTAATTTTGGGAGCGAATTCTTCAATTTCTTGTGGATTGAGTGAAATTCGAGCAGTTTCAGCCAAACGTGGAACATCTGGAGGTTCTAGAGCACTCGATTTCACGGTGTAGCTTCGAAAAGCCACTGGTAATTGGGAAATGCGATTTTTACTGAAATTGAACAAGGAAGTACCATTGGCAGTTCTTGTTGGTTTCAGATAATGCAAAGCACTGATGCTTCCCATGGATGGCGTTTGAAAAATGACGACGGTGAGGTAGGCGGCGGTATACGGCGGTATACGGTGGCAGACGGCGGAAGACGGCACGACTGTGAGAAGTCTAGGATTACCAGATTTTGGAACAAAGGGATTTGGGCTTCAGATATCAATCTTTATGGGCTTTGGCCCATTAAATTTTGGGCTGAAATCAACTAAGCTAAGGGGGCAAGTGCACAAATAGCCCAAATTTTTAAGAATTTTAAAGCTATCTCGAAATTAAAAATTCAAATTTACGAGATTAAAGTTGAAAATTTTGAGTCTAAAGTTTGATTTTTCGAGTCTAACTACAAACCTATATATATGAGATTGACATATTGTATTACAGTTCAAACTTCAGATGTTTGAGTTTAAAATTAGATTTAACGATCTTCATCACTTTTGAATATTATATTACAATTCAAACTTCAGATGTTAGTTTAAAATTAGATTTGACGGTCTTTTATCGCTTTTGATCCAAATGTCATAAAGTTGAAAGCTAATTAAGCCTAATTTCATATGTAAATGTTTGAAGTTCAACCTATTTGTCTTTAATTCATTAACTACACTTTATTTCTTGGTTGATATACTATCAATTGAAGTCTAATGTTTTTTATGTGACACAACAACTCATAAATTACAAAATTTAATTTTGTTTTTCTTCTTTTATTTTTCTAAAAAATGGGGGTAGGAAAAAGGGAAATACGGAGGAGATTGTGAGAGTCACAATGGAAAATTGTATCTTCACGAAAATTTAAGTAGTCATTGAACCGAGTTACTAAGACTTTCCCATTTAAGTTTTGTTTTTATCAACTTATTATGGAGTAATTTCCTTTGAAGTTAACCTCTGGTTATTTAAATTCACACTCAAATTTGAAACTCTATATCCATATTCGAAATCAAAACTCTGATGTTTGACTTATAGGTAATCAAACCTTGAAAATCTTATGATAATTCTAAAAATGACTATTTATATCCTTTACCTTCGAGACATTTTTTGTAACACTTTAATTTTCGCACATTAAAATCAATTACTAAATATATTTTTTTCTAAAAATTAATTGGATTATTTTGTCAATTTTATGTCCATTCCTAGTAGGACCAAAAAACACAGATAGAACTAAAGCCCCTTGATGTGGGCTGGTCCTACTCACCCGTTGCATTGTCTGGTCAAAACAAGGCACAACCATTAATTTCATGCATGAATTATTACTACTATTCATTGTTAAATATCTTAGTATGTAATCATGTGCTTCTACTTTTTTTATAATTATTATTTCTCGTTCGGTATTACAATTTATATGAAAGCTCTGATTAAATTTAAACCACGCATCATAGGGCTCTTTCAAAGGATTGGCTCTTCCAAATGAATTTTCTTCATATTCATAGTTAAAACTCAAAACTTCTGATTAAAAATAAAACAGTTTCATCACTACATCACAATTAAGATCGCTGCTTCTAGTCTTCATTCACCTCAACCATATCTTCTCCTTTGCTATTTAAATACTAATATTTAATTTGGAAAAAAAATACTTCGATATTGAAATCCAAAAGTATAGTTAGTAATGTCGTATGGTGATAATACAAGAGTTTATTCGTATACCAAATTTATTATGAGAGGTAGAATCTGAATTTTGAGTTTACGTATGATAAATTTATATCTAATTTTAAAATTAAATATTTATACATGTAATTTAGTAAATTTTCTTAATATGAATATAAGATTTAAAAGAAAAATTATTAAGTTGATTTGAATATGTAAGTAATGTTCTCTCTTCACAATTGAAACTGATGACCAAACAAAAATAATATTTACTTCTTTCTATATTAGTTGTTTACATAATTAAAAATAGTTATTTTAAATTATTTGTTAATTTACAAAAATAAGACAAAATTATTTTATTTTTTTATTTTACACTTGCATTAATTCTTTTTGAAAATGTAATTAAGTTTTGTAAAATTTTAAAAAAATAAATATCTTCAAAGTAAATTAATATAATCGTCCTTTTTATTTATGATTTTTAAGGAGTAGGTAAGGAAGAAAATAGTATATCCTCGGATAATAAAACCTTATTAGTTAACCCACATCTGATTTTTTTATTACGTAAATAAATACATTGTAACATTTTATTACTCATTAATTACAGATAGTTAAGAGATCTCACTTTATTTATAATTATTATTAATTTGATATAAATATCAGTTACGAATACATTTTTCTTTCATATGATGCCATAGTAGGAATATATATGTTTTATTTGTTTTATTTCTTCTGCATTGACTTAAATCAATATCAATTAATTCCCTTTCATGCTAATAATAATCAAGGATAAAATAATAAATTAAAGAATCAATCCTTGACCATATTATAAAAGCTAAAATAGGGCCACTAATTTAGTTTAACTAAACTATATTTGGACTTGCCTTACTCAACATTAAATACTTTCTTAAATTCCCAAATTAAATTGTTTTCCTAAAAACACCTTTTAATAAAACTTTCTTATATCATCATAATAACTCGTTACAATTATTTTTAGAAAAAACTGAGTTGAATTAATTACAAGATTGCATGAAATCCATCAACATATATTTCTTCCTCCGTCCGATATTATTTGTCATAATTTCTATTTTTAAAGTCAAACTATAGAAACTTTGACTAATATTTAAGATATATTTTTTAATCATATTAATATGCAAAAAATTGTAATTTATCGTACTTTTCATATAGTTTTAAAATATCTAAATTTTTTTATTTAAAATATCAAATTAATGTAATCTAATTTACCTTTAAAAATTAATTAAATTAACTTTTGATAAATATAACATGACAAACAAATTCGAACAGAGGTAATATATCAATATAAGGCATGCATATGTTGAACAACTCTTAATATGGACCACGCTAATAAAAGTTATGCATTAACAAAAGAAAATCAACTAAAATGTTTTTTTTAGAAAATAGTAATATTTTCTTTTGTTTTTAAACTTTAAAAACTCACATCCACAAGATAATAATTGTTTCGATAATTAATATTTTATATTTGTCTCTGATTATATTTTCACAAATCTAGTGAAGAATTCACAATTACATTAATAACCAATACATATATAATACTGTTCAAAATGAGAAGATTATTCGGGTCCATATAAAAAGATTGTCACTCTGTTCCTAACTAGTATAATATCTTATCTCACTATAAGATGTTCTGATAAATATATGATCATTTCTATTGACTACTGAATTTTACTACTTCATTCATAAATTTTTACTCGTCGTTGTTTGATTTGGCACACCTATTACTATACTACCCTGTTAAGTGATGTTCAATATTTAAAATCAAGGGATAAGAATCTGAAAAATTTAATATCAAGGGATAAGAGTCTTAAAAATATCTCAACTTTGGTCGAATTTACTGTTACTATACTAAACTTTGTTGAGGACCTATTACCTCCCTAGACTATTTAATACCGTATTTTAAACATATATATTTGCCTACGGACATAAAAAATAATGCAAAATTATAAAAAGTAATATGTCCACGGGAGCACATATGTACCTTTAAAATGACACTACTAAATAGTTCAGGGATAGAAAATACACTATTAAATAGTTTAGGGAGGTAATAGATCCTCATGAAAGTTTAATATCGCAACAACAAATTCGATTAAAGTTGGGGTATTTTTCAAACCCTTACCTTACTATCAAGGGTAAATTATAGAAAAAAATAATCGTCCCTTTTTTATATGTCAAAAGTGCAGGTAAACATGAAAATCTATTTAAAAAGTAAAAATAAATAAATGAAGTACATGAAATAAATTTAAATTAATTAAGATCAGTGAATATGAATATCGAATATCAGATTATCATAAAAATGAAAATTAATAAAAAAGGAAATATGAAGCAATTGGGTTTAAGGGGGGTGGAACCCACATATGCTTTAATTGGTGTAATTAAAACTCATAATTAATGACTTTTTTTAAAAGAATGGTGGGGGTAATAAGTTGCTCAGTATGGTAAATGAGGAATAATAATTGCACTTAAAGGTCTCAACTTATCATATTAATGCGTGAAGACCCCACAATTTAAAAGTAGAAAACCAAACCAGTCCCCACCCCCACCCC